>NW_017732074.1:26566-27634 GCF_001890085.2 Hipposideros armiger | reverse complement strand
TAATGACCCATATTTGAAAAGAAATCTTGTTTATGTCATACAATATTTAACAGACCTCTGCCTTTCCAAAAGCCAACTGTCACAGCTATCCTGTCACTTTAAGTAGCTTTCTAAATTATTCATTGGATTTTTGTGATTTTCCTACACATGTTCAAGAAGTCCTTAATAAATCTATTTAAGCAAAATGTACAAAGAAGTACCTTAAAATAGTGTTTTGAGAGGTGATGCAGAGAAGTGTTGGGGAAACATTCAGACTTCTGAAGAGTTTTTCTTGTCTTCAAAGGGCTTCATTAAAAGCACAATAAAAACATTAGCAACCTCAATGGCACATCTTAACCAGTCAATTAGAACACCATTAAAAGCTCAAATTTGATAATCAAGGTCAATGTGCCAGAAACTAAGAGTAAGAAAGAATGGAATCCTACAGCATTATATACTTGCAACTTACTAGCTCATTTTTTAAAACCTTTCTCAGAAGAGGTTAACTTTATTGCTGCAAGGAAGGTAGTTTATAAGAAAAAAAATTAAATCTCTTTGAGCTATGTGACAATCCTTAGTGACTCCTCCACTTTGCTAACGTAGGATAATCATTGGGTTGAAAAAATATTTCCTTGCTTCCTCAAAAATTTCCACATCAACCCTTAATAATGGAGTGGAAATAAAATTATAGCTTGTCTAGGGTACCTGGTGGCATAACTCTTAAAAACATTTAAGGCTAGCTTTGAAAGATTAGCCTCCTAAGCCTCCTGCATCATCTGTTTCAACAACTATTCTAAGAGAATATTAGAAAACACAACGGGTCAGTGGTAGAAAAGGCGAAACAAACTCCTGCAGTGTCCCAACCCTAAACATAAATTATCATTTATTTCCCAAGATGTCAAAGCCACTGGACATTTTGGTGTCTAGAAGACAAGGTTTTGTGGAGATGCTGCTCTTAAAATTCTCAGGTTTCAACAGTAAAGAATATCATCAGCTTAAAGGAACAGAAATCACCAGATATTCAAATCACACTCAGGTATGAGGTTACATTATATCAGGTATTTGTAAAATTTTAGCCAAGGACCAGAT
>NW_017732074.1:22916-23796 GCF_001890085.2 Hipposideros armiger | reverse complement strand
GGAGAAGCTGGTCAACGAGTACGAACTTCCAGATACAAAATCAATATCATAGGGATGTAATGACAGCATGGTGACTATAGTTAATAATACTGTGTTGTCAGTCTGAAAGTTGCTGAGAGTAGATCTTAGAAGTTCCCATCATAAAAGAGAAAAAATTTGTAATTATGTGTGGTGATGGATGTTAGACTTATTGTGGTGATCTTTTTGCAATGTATATGTATACTGAATCATTATGTTGTACAGCTGAAACTAGTATGCTATATATGTAAATTATATCTCAATTTAAAAATCTTTAGTGAAAAACCTAAAATAGTATCCTATAGAGTCGAGTTAACAACGTTGACTTTTTTTTCATTAAAATGTTGCCTCTAAACTACAACTCATTATTCACTTAAAAAAAATCAACTCACAGAAAAAATTGTCTGAATTAATTGGGTCTATGTGAATGCTATTATTAAAAAGAATAATGCACTTAATAACCATAGAATTGGAACAGATCTGAGAAGTTTTCCCACTCATCTTCCTTTTCAAATAGAGGAAAGTAAGAAAAAACAAAAAACTCTTAAGAAACTTAGATTAAGGTTTTGCTTCCAAATGGGCATTTTATTTCGCCTTAAATGGATGTAGGAAGACCCAGAACCATGGGTCTGAGTCGTTTTGTTTTTGTTGTTTGTTCATTATAGAGGATTTTGTTTATGTGCAAGACCTGGGTGAGGATTATTAAAATCTACAAAGTAAGATCTTAATATCTGTGCACACAAAGACAATCTACATAAAGGAAATTAAGGAAGAGAAAGTGAAACCGTTCTTGGAGCAGAGCTTGTTAAACCTGAGATAGTGCCTATCATCATTAATTACATGTTAAGTGTCACTGTGTCAT
>NW_017732074.1:17800-19796 GCF_001890085.2 Hipposideros armiger | reverse complement strand
TTATATGAGGTCCAATCAGGCAGAGGAAAGCACGCACTAAGCTGTGGTCACATGAATGTACTGGTCTACACTGGCCAGGGGCTCAGAGGGCTGAGGAGAAGGGCTGAGACAGCAAACAAGGCTAGCAACCTAGGCTGTGAAGGGCCTTGTATGCACTGCCAAACAGTTTGAACTCTGTTTTGAGAAAGTAGAAATCCGAAGTAATCCTAGTAGAAGAGTTCTATAATCAGGTTTTTAGAAAGGTAAGTGTGCAGGCTGTGTGACAGGCCTTAAGTTAACAATGACTGTGCATGCTCTTTGGGCCAATCAAAGTACCCAGGCCTCATCATGCACTGTCCTCACAACAAGCCAATCAAGTGGATACTACTGTTGTCCCATTCTACAGGCAAGGGCACAGGGTTTAGTGAGATTAAACGACTTGTCCACGGTGTCACAGCTAGTAGCGGCAGAGCTGGGATGCAGACCAGGGTCTGATTCTCACACTTGTGCTCATAGAAGAAGGAGAGGAGATTACAGACAGAAAGAGCAGCAGGCAGGCCACTGCCCTAGTCCAGACAGAGACAAGGAGGGTCTGAAGGGCAGAGAAACTAGCACTTGTATAGCCAGGGATCTTGTGATAGCGAGGAGCTGCAGTTTTAACAAATTGATCCTGAATGCATTAAAGCATATTTCAGAGCAAAGGATTTTCTGTTAAAACAAAACAACAACAACAAAACCTGGAAAGAATGCTCCAACTACAAGCCTTGACTTGGAAACACAAGTCTATAACCAAACATCTTCTACGGCAAAAATGTGAACACTAATCTTAAGCAGCAAACATCTTCAGAGCTTGGTACAGCTCACTAAAAAACATCCCCAAACTCATGGGCACAAAACTACAACGAGATTTTTACTTCATGCCCACTAGTATAGCTATGATAGTAAAACAAAACAATCAAAATAACAAAAAAAGGAAAATAAGTGCTGGCAAGTATGTGAAGANCACCAATCAGCTGTTGATTTATTTAACCTTTATGAGTCTCAGTTTTATCCTTGTTAAATGTGGCTGATAACATTAGAGGGTTATTGGGAGGGTTGAATACAATTAGAGGTATGTAAAAGCATTTAATAAGCCATGTAACTCTTGTGTAGTTTTTGTACCTACTAAACTGTCTTTTAAAAAAACATTATACTCTTGGGTTGGCAGAGTGGCTCAGTTGGTTAAGAGCGTGTGCTCTGAGTAAAAGGGTCACTGGTTCGATTCCCACATAGGCCAGTGAGCTGTGCCGGAGCTGAGCTGCCGCTGAGCTGCTGCTGAGCTGCCAACAGGTGGCAGGATGGCTCAGTTGGTGAGAGCATGTACTCCTAACAAGTTTGCCAGTTCAACTCCCACATGGGATGGTGGGCTACACCCACCCGCATCTAAGATTGAACATGGCACCTTGAGCTGAGCTGCCCTGAGCTACCTACAAGCGGAAAGATGGTGACTGGACTTGGAGCTGAGTTAGCTGCGCCCTCCACAACTAAGATTTAAGGACAACTTGGCTGTTCCCCTTCTCCAATTCCTCAATAAAATCTTTATTTAAAAAAAACACACCAAAAAATCAACCCAAAACCATTACACTCTTACCACTAAAAGGATAGCATTGTGTAACCTCCATTTTTAATAAGTAGGGGCAACATTTTTAATAAGTAGGTAAAAAATGGTGGAATAGCGAGTGACTGTAGCCTGCTATTTTTCCAACTCAGGAACAAAAGCCCATTCTCATTTCCAAAACTGGATCCAACATGATCTCAAATCTAGAAGCAAGGCTAAAGCACATAAGGAACCACAATGGATGCCTACAATCACATTTTCTTAAAAACAAAGAAAAACTTTCAACTAAGTGATTTCAGAGTTTTGAAATCATAGTATTTCAAAGTGTTAATTCGGCTCCTAATATTTACTTTATTATTCTCTTTTGCCTTACCTGTCAAAGAGCTCAGAACTGAGTTTTAGGTCTAGTTTTAAAAAGAA
>NW_017732074.1:12540-15000 GCF_001890085.2 Hipposideros armiger | reverse complement strand
AAAAAAACAAAATTTCCCACCCATCCACCCAAAAGGAAAAAAACAAAACAAAAAAACCTAATGTTCAGAGTTGCCTCAACCACTGCCAGAGGGAATAAACATGTTTCCTGTCTATAGACCTATGTCAAACTCAGCTCCCATGCTAGGGAAGAATGACAATATATGCAAATGAACCTAGAACTAGATGCCTTCAAAATGTGCTACTCAAAATAATTCAGTGGCTTCCTACAACCTATGGGCTAATATTTAAATGATTTTACAGGGATACAAGGCCTTTCCTGATCTGGCTCCCACTTACCTGTCCAAGTCCAAGCTCACCTCTCAAGTTGCCTCTGCTGTCTGTAACTTTATAATGAAGAACGCCAGGACATGCTGGGTTCTCTCGTGACTGTTTGCCCACGCTCTTCTATGTGCTTGTAAACAGCTCACTCCCATTCCCACGCCCAACTTTTATCATCTAGCAAATGCCTAATCAACCAGGTTTTAGTTCCATGAAGCCTTCCCCAGGCTCTGGAGGCTCTCTACCCATGGTCCATTGCCTCTATTTATTGATATCTTTGTAAGAGCAATTATAATATTCCAATTGCTTATTAGCATGCCTTTATTCTACTAGGCCATTATTTTTGTTGAAAACAGTAATATGCCACTTTATTTCTCTCTGCAGGGACTAGTATTCTATAAGTGGTTCTCTAATAAGCAGGCAGGATAGTAAGCCCAGCACTCAGCCTGGGAGTGAAGACTCTGATCCCCCAAATTCTAAGGAGCAGTTAGTTACTCACTAGTGGTTCCTCCATGTCCTTCAATGGACACTGAATTCATGATGAATACCAGGTACTAAGTAAAACATAAAACCATCTAAGTCAGAAAGGCTGGAAAGGATCACCTACACCTATAGGACTGTAAAAAATCCACACACAGTTTGGAACCTGAGGAAGTTTTCTGAGAAGGCAACTGAGAAGCAGTTTATTGAAAACGTGCTCCGTATGAAAAAGAATTGTCCAATTATAAAGATGCACCGAAGCTGCATCGCAATGAAGGGAAACAACCTGAAGGTGAAGTCTCGGTAAAACTTCCTTATTCTGTGGTGTCAGCATTCCAAGACACTTCCTTAGTGAAGGATAAACATGTTAGCAATCACCCAATACTACCAACTTCCAATAAGTAATTTGATTATTTTTGTCACTAAACACGTCTGTTTCCAAGCAGAAAATCTTCCACATTGCACGGGACTAAAGTAAGCCTCCTTTAAAATCCACCCATTTCCTTTGTTGGGCCTCTAAACACATCTGATCATCGGGCTACTCTGAAATTCTACCTAATAGATGGAATGGATACAAATACAGGGCTTTCCAGTTATCAGAAAGATATGTTTCTAAATAAAAATGAATGGATACTCTGATAAACTCANCCTTTTCATTAATGTCTTTTCAAAAGAATGTTACCAAGTTTGTAGTTTTTATTATAAGACCATGCGAGTCAGGAAGGCAGGTTATAAAGAATGAAGGAACATACCCACACATTTTTTTTTTAGATATAAAAGGTGACAAAACTGTGAGTCTCAACCTAGTAGAACCTCAGACAAAACAGTTGGCATAAGAAAATTCACTGTAGACTGTAGACAACACAGGATTATTTTGTTGAGCGTTTATTTCTGAATTGCTACCTACTGTGAGCTCCCACTTGACTTCTTTGCACATAGCAGGATTTCTCTTGTCTCTCTTGTTTCAGATTTCACCAGAAATTTAGGAGCTGAGTCAGGACTGCAAGTGGCCCCATCTGCCCAGGAGAAGGATGAATTATTTGGGAAAATACAATGATGCCATGAGGAGCCAGAATTTCCCAAGGCCTCTCTAGGAAATAGCAGGGACTGCAACTTCTCCTACTAGGTTTTCCATTCCTCAAAGCCACAGGGTGAGCAAGAACATTTATTTTCAGAAGCTCCATTAACAGAAGCGTCCTATGCAATTCTATGTCCCCCTTGCGGGGGGGAGCTATTAAGGGACCCCCACAAACTGGGTATTCAATAAAGTTGTTGAATAATAAAACACGGTCAAGATCAACAGCAGCAAATAGGATTCATCCATGGTTCCCTTTTAAGGAGTCTGTCCTGATGACTATATGGCCACATGAAAAGACAGGTAAATTTTAAGACACAGAAACTCTGCCACAATCCAGGCCAACCATGTCAAGCTAGAGAAGAAGGGAAGGGAGTAGGGCTGGTTTCTGTAAATAACTTGTGTAGGTAAAGTAATTCCCAAATTTACATCTTGATCAAACCTTTACAGTGTGCATGATATAAATTGGATATAATAAATGAGATAAATCAGACAGAGGAGTCCAATGCAACAACACCCATGTGACAACAGATTATCACTGTGACAGAGATTAAGTGAGCCATGACCTAGCCCAATATGCCAGGCCTCATAGAGGTCTTGCTAGAGGCTTGAAAGTCAAGGACAC
>NW_017732074.1:7415-8225 GCF_001890085.2 Hipposideros armiger | reverse complement strand
CCTAAGGCTCACATATGCCCTTCAGCAAGTGCAATCATTAAGTCATCACTCTCCTGCTCCCCATCTCTCACACCAGACGGCTGGACACATGTTGCAGCTGATGCCTCAGCAAGAAAAGATGGCGAGGTCCACAGGACAGCTGAAGCCCTCGGTTTCAATTCTGGCTCCTTGACTTAGTCCCACGCGTGAGCCTATGGCTGTTATTCACTCCTCTGAGCCTCTGCATTCCCAGTTTTAATACACTGCATATAAATCCTTTACATTTGAAAAGCTCCCCCTCCCACTCCCCCAACAAAAATAGCACTACCAAGAACTGATCATTATAAACATAAGGGCCAAAAACTTAAACTTCACTAATTACTAAGATGGATTCATGAGCCTGGCTCTCCCACATCTGCTGCCCATGTACCTGCTCTCACTACTGGCTGGGCTGGATTTTCCTTGCATTGCTTCCATTTTAACTTATCCATTTTAACTTCCTGGGTGGCTCTGGAGAATTGAAGCAACAAGTAGACAGCAGCTCAGTGGAGTCCCCAGGAGACTAAAGACCTGAGGCCAAGCTCTTGGAAGCAATATCGGGGGGAAAAAAACAACCACCCAACTTTAAGTCAAAAGATTGTAAATTGGCATTTTTGCAAGAATAAAACTGTTTATTTTGTGGTTAAATAGAAAATAAAAAACATAACACTGTTCACCCAGGGGTGTTGTGAAAAATGATGGTAATTCAAAGCCTTGGATGCCTCCAAGTCCTTTTATGTTGTGGCTGCTTTGTGCTTATTGTACCAAAGAAAACGCTTTTCATAGTCCTGT
>NW_017732074.1:0-765 GCF_001890085.2 Hipposideros armiger | reverse complement strand
ATACAAAATTTCTTGACAGACAGCTGCGACAAATTCTTTCTTAGGGGTAAATTTGGCCCTAAAGTGTCTTCATGGAACTGATTACTACAAAAAACATCCAAAAGATGGGGAAGACAGACCAGACATTTGCAAAGTATCAAACAGCTTCCCCCTATTTCTTGATGTTTATTGCCGAGGTGATGCCACCAGCATAGTACTTGAGAAGCCATCACGGCACAGCCAAAGGGAAGATACCTGCTCAGAAACACAATTTTCTAACAAACACACCGCCTCTCAGAAAGCATGAAACCTCAGAAGCTCTCACAATCTTTTGTGCAAGTAGTAAGGGCGATTAACTTTTAAGGTAAAGTTAATACTGTGGTAAGTTTTGTGATTCAGGCTTTGGCAGCTATGCCAAAATAGGAAATAACTTAAACAATTTTGAAGACAGAGCATGCCCAGGAAAGAGGTGGTGCTGCTTAATTAGAATGCCTGTCTCCTTTCTAAACCCACCTTGTATCTTACTCCTTCTCATGCCCATAGAAACCCCTCTCACTATGTACATTTGAATAAAATGTGTAGATGCATTTGCTTCAATCCTTGTCATTACAAATGTCTGTCTTCCTAATTCTTAAAGACACAAACACATTTGCCTGTGTCACTTACTACCTCAAAGATGCCAGGGTAATGGCCAAGTGTTGTGTAGAGACAAGAATAATATATTATTTAAGTTTAGTCTGGCTAGCTCATAACTTTTCTCAGGGGCTCAGAAAGACAACTTCAGCC
>NW_017738176.1:0-1095 GCF_001890085.2 Hipposideros armiger | reverse complement strand
CTACCGTCCTCGACCGGGATGTTGATCAAGCCGCGGGCAGCATCCTTGAGCGCGCGGAGAGCGTCCTCATAATCCGTCCGGACGCGCTCCTCCGGCTCATGGCGATGCAGCTTGTATCGCGCGATCGCGACGGCCCACGTCCGGACGAGATCGGGGATCGTGCCGAACGGCAGTTGATACCGGGCGCTCAAGTACCCGTTGATGACATTATCGGAATGAGCCAGCGCACTCTCGACGACGTCCGGGTCCGGCACGCCGTCCTGATCGCGGTCCGCGACGTCGAGTATCTCGACAGCACCGGCCGCGGCCGTCAGGTCGTCGAGAGTGGCGTAGTGGGGCATCGTTGATCATCCGGCCTTGGTGCGGGGGCGCTTCGTCGGCGCGGGGGTCTGGGCAGGATCATCGTCCAAGCTGGCACCGGGATCCGGATCGGGCTCGGTGGGCGGCTGCGCGGGCGGGGCTTCCGCAGAGGCCCGAGCCTCGGCCAGCTGGCGCTTGAGGTCGGCGTTCTCCGCCTCAAGCTCGCGGAGCCGGGCGCGGTCCACGCCCTCACGGACCATTTCGGCGACGTCAACGACAGTGTCGCGCACCAGACCGTCGCGCCGGAGCTGTTTGACCATGCCCGCGGACACCGTAACCTTCGCGCCCTCGCGATAGCGCGTGCCGCCGATCTTGGCCGGGCCCGTCAGGGTGATGGTCATTTCCTGCATGGTGGTCATGCCGCCGGTGCTCCCGCGCCCGCGAACAAGAAGCCACCCTCGGCGCCGACGATGTAAGGGCGCCGTTCGACGGTCATCGGATACATCCAGGACTTCCTGTTGTCGTCGTAATAAGGCGTCTCGACCGTGGGATACCCCTCCAGCTCATAGATGTAGCCGTAGGCCGGTTCGCCCATGTCCTGTTCTGCCTCCGGTACCTCCGGCACATAGGCCAGGATCGCGTCGTCCCCCCACACGGGCAGAGCCGGATCAGTGTCGAGTGCGCCCTCGGGCAGGTAGACCGCGCCGCCTTCAACGACGCGGACCCCGAAATAGGTCGACAGCATGGTGGTCGTGATCAGTCCGGGAGTCGTGTACGTGAACCGGCTCTGAATGG
>NW_017738175.1:0-1095 GCF_001890085.2 Hipposideros armiger | reverse complement strand
GGATGTACAAACGCCAAATGCCTCACTCAAGGCCGTACTAGGAGCTTAGAAGTTGAGCTTAGTCTTTGGCCTTTGTGTAGCGCCACCTGATTTCAGTGGTGATGGATCGCGTGTATGTGAGTACGTAGCACAAATGACAACTATTGGAATAATTCGGAAACACTTAGCATAGAAGGCTGAGGCCGGGCAGATTTGGTCCCAATCAGACCGTGTTCCTCTCAAATCGCCTCAGCTGGGTCTGAAGCTTGCCTGGGATTTTCTGCGGTGACGATAAAATGGCAGGGTGGTCCATGGTTCGTCACAAGGCTGTTCATGTCTGACAGCTTGTGACGTCCATTCATGTGCTGTGCATCTTCTGAGCCTCATGGCAGCCCTGTGGGGTGCGTAGGGAGGGGAAACTTGGGCACATGAAGGACAGTGCCCATCTGAGGCATTGCAGGGACACGGGGCAGTCACCTCAAATCTCTGCCGAGGCGTCATAGCCCGCAGTGCCGCCTCTCGTCCTCTCCCACGTCCTCGAGTGGGTGGGGCAGTAGCTGCCGTGCTCGTGTTAGAGATGAGGAGACTCAAGTCCAGAGAGGCCGGCCATGTTCTCTGTCACGGACTCCTGGCTCCTGTGACCTGGACTCCTGCCTGGCTCCTGACCTGGGATCCGTCTGCTCCTTCCTGTCCCCACGCCCACGCCTTCTTTAGGACAGCTGTGGCCTTTCCTGTGCCACCTATTATCCTGGCCTCGGGCAGCCTCTGACCACCATGTGCCCTGAAGAGGCCCAGCCAGAGCAGGGGGTTCGAGCCCCGGAGGGGCCCTGACCACAACCCCAGTGTTACACTCTGCAGCCAGAAGAACTTTTCCAAAATTCAGAAAGAACCAAGTCACCCCCTTTCCCGGAATCCACCTAAGCCACACCTCCATCAGGATGGCTCTGGGATGTGCCTGTCAGCCGCAGACCCACAGCAGTCACGATAGAACAAAGAAGTGGCTGTGCGTCGCTGTGGCCCAGAACCACCCACAGGGAACAGGACTGGTGCCCAGACTCTGGGCTCAGAATTGGACGAGGGGACCAGGAGGGAGCGCAGCTCACAGGGGCAGTGGGT
>NW_017738174.1:0-1083 GCF_001890085.2 Hipposideros armiger | reverse complement strand
CACGTTACTTCAATGTCGGCCTTTTTTTTTTCTCTAACTCTTGCATATCACATATATGTCAGATACTGTTTCAGTTAGTTGCGTCATATAATCATTGCGACTACTGTAACTATAGTGCATCTCATTCTGAGAAGATGTATATTGAAGGGAGAAAACAAGTATTTTACCTGGAACCTAATGTTCTGAGATACAGTGTAAGAGAGGTACTGAAACAGAAAAAGGGAGCAAACTTCTTTCGTCATTTATTTTGCGTCATATGCAATATCAGGAAGGGTAGGAAACTGGAGTGTATGGATCAGCTCAGAAGGGCATCTTATCTAGAAGATCGTATTGCAACCAGAAGAAGGATAATAAAAAAAACCATGAAGTGTCAGATGACAGATATTGAAATAAGATAAATTCAGAAACAAGGCTTAATTTCATGATTTTGATTTAGTCCAGTTCTGTTTTCTAGCATCTGATGGGTTGAGATCATAGTATGAAATTTCTCAGTGGCTCCATGATGGTTTGACTTCCTTCACACATTGCCACGTGACGTCTAATTCACTCAAACTATATAGTTTATGTACAAGCTGGCATTATTAAGCATGATTAAAATGGAATAATGGTTTAACAAATTATATTTTACTCATGTACCTAGACATCGTATGCATAGACTGGCATTAACGAAATAAAATATAAAGTTACCTTAGGGGTTATGTAGTCTAATACCTTAATTTACTCAGAGGTTAGGCAAGTTTTATAAAGCTACACAGCTGATTCTGTCCTTATGATTCCCAAAATATTAGGAAAGTCGTGTACTGCAGTGTGCTGACTTACATTAGTTATAATACAAAATGATTTCATACTGAAATAGAGTACTTGTATATTTAAAATGTGAATCTATCTTAAGTAATTGATTGTATCTAATTTTTAGTATTTTTGAATAGCATTCTAAAGACACTTTTTAATACTGCCAATAAAGCAGATTCTCAGGCCATTATAATGAATTTGTGGAAAGTCTCACTGTTACATTCTTTGGAATAAAACTTATATTCAAAAATGCCATTGTTAAAGAATTCAACTTATTAAAAATCCTATAAG
>NW_017738173.1:0-1042 GCF_001890085.2 Hipposideros armiger | reverse complement strand
CCCTGACCTTACCTGTGTATCCCACCCAAAAGCTCTCCCTGTTTCCTCGCCGAAACCTGACCCTCCACCTAACGTTAACTCAGCCCACCAAGATCACTTCCTGACTCAGCAGAAGCTTCCCTTGACCCCGCTTCCTACGAACCCCGAACACTGAACCTCAGCCCAAAGCGAAAGGTGCACATGTACCTAGACCTGAACTTAACACTCTCCCTAAAACCACACCTAGGACTGTCCTTCATCTGAACCCTGGATCTATAGCTAACACTGGCCTGACACCTAACCTGAATTCTTACATTGTCCTGGGTTATCCATCAGCTCCTCATGCTCCTCCTGGCTTCTCCCTCAACCGAGGCCTTCCCAGTGCATAGCCCGGAACTTACCTGTGTTTCCCACCCGAAAGATCCCATGTTTCTCTCCGAAACCTGACCCTCCATCCAACGTTAACTCAGCCCACAAAGAACACTTCCTGACTCAGCAGAAGCTTCCTAGAACCCGCTTCGTACGAACACCCTGAACACTGCCCTCAGCCCAAGGCAAAAGCTGCACATTTCCATTGACCTGCACTTAACACTCTCCCTAGAAACACACCTAGGGCTCTCCTTCACCTGAACCCTGTATCTATAGCTAACACTGGCCCGACTCCTAACCCGAATTCTCACAGGGTCCTAGTTTTTCCAGCAGCTCCTCATGCTACTCCTGGCCTCCCCGTCAACCGAAGCCTATCCCGGTGCATAGCCCTGACCTTACCTGTGTTTCCCACCCGAAATTTCCCATGTTTCCTGGCCGAAACCTGACCCTCTACCCAACGTTAACTCAGCCCACCAAGAACATTTCCTGACTCAGTAGCAGCTTCCTAGAAACCGCTTCCTACGAACACCCTGAACAGTGCCCCTCAGCCCAAAGTGAAAGCAGCACATTTCCCTAGATCTGAACTTAACACTCTCCCTAGAACCACATTTAGGGCTCTCCTTCACCTGAACCCTTGATCTATAGCTAACACTGGCCCGACTCCTAACCCGAATTCTCACAGGTTCCTGGGTTT
>NW_017738172.1:0-1005 GCF_001890085.2 Hipposideros armiger | reverse complement strand
TGGTCACTGCACAGGGAGACATGGCGATGGAGGGAGGATGAGGAAGGAGGAAGGAAGGAAGGAAGGAAGGAAGGAATGAGGGAAGGAGGGAGGGAGGCTGTGGCTTGGCTTGGGGCTGCGGGAGTGCCCTCACAGAAATGGAGACAGATGGTGACAACCTGTTGACTCTGAGGCTCCACTTTTCCGCACAGGGGTGGGGGTGGGGGTGGAAAGTCCTTCAGCCTCGCAATTCTGCCCGGTGCCCAAAGGTGACCAGAAACTTGGGCTCTGCCGCATGGGAGCGCCAGAAATCCCGCGCAAAGCAACGTTTTGTGGTCACCCTGGAGAGAGTGGCCACCAGGGAGCCTGCCCTGACTGAGAACAGCTGCCACTTGGAGCCGCCACTTGGAGAATGCGCAAAGCCTGGGAGGCGGCGACCCCCGGAGTCCACGATCTCCTCTCGGAACTGGGCCTCTCCTCCCACCCGGACGTGGGCTGCGCTCCCACCAGCGCTGAGCAGAGGCCCAGGCCTGGGCCGGCATCGGGCGGCTAATTCCCACCTCCCTCACCAACCCCTCGCCGCAGCGGTGACTGTCTGCTGGTTCTCCGCACCCGCAGCGCCGCAGTCGTCGGGAGCGTCCCAGGGTCAGCAGTGTGGGGACTCAGCGCAGCGCGCCCGCCGCTGCCCGGTGCCCTCCAAACCCCCCGGAAGGCCGGTGCAAGCCGAGGAAGGCCCACTCACCTCCGCTCAGGTCCGCCTCGTCTCATCGCTTCCCATCCCTGGCCGCCCCCACCCCCAGCGGCAGCGGGGAGACGCCAGCGAGCTCCCAGTGCCTGGGGCCACTGCCTGGCCGTGTCCAGCCTCCACGCCCAACAGCCCAGCACAAACAGGACGGTAACACCCAGGTTTACAGGAGAGAAAGCGGGACCAGAGGTGAGGCCCCGCCCAGGGCAACGCAGCCCGGGAGCCGAGAGAGCTGGGACCTCCTCTGCGGAAGCCCCGTTAGGAAGGTGCTGGGAGACGGG
>NW_017738171.1:0-1088 GCF_001890085.2 Hipposideros armiger | reverse complement strand
ACTCTATAACTGTAATTTTGCTACTGTTATGAATCGTAATGTAAATATCTTTTTCTTTTCCGATGGTCTTAGGCGACCCCTGTGAAAGGGTCATTTGACCCCCAAAGGGGTCACGACCCACAGGTTGAGAACCGCTGCTCTAGACTCTTGTCTAGTGCCCCCTATTGAAAAGCCTCACAGGGAACCAGCTGGCAAAGGAAAAATGTGATTTGTAGAGTTCTGGTTGTAACATCACAAAACAGAGTATAAGAAAGTAAGTTTGTAGCTGAGTGACAATAACCTGCTAAGTGACACCACTTCTTTCCCCTCTGGCAACCACCAGTTTGTTCTCTAGGTCTGTAAGTCTGTTTTTACTTTGTTTTGTTTGTTCACTTGTTTTGTTCTTTAGATTTCACAAATACATAGAATCCTATGGTATTTTTTCCCTCTCTGTCTGACTTATTTTATTTAGCATAATACCCTCTAGGTCCATCCATGTTGTCACAAATGGCAAGATTTCGTTCTTTATATATATATATATATATATATATGTGTGTGTGTGTGTGTGTGTGTGTGTATATACACACACACACACACACACACACACACCAATTCTTCTTTATCCATTCATCTATCAATGGTGATGGGCCCCTAGGTCGCTTCCATATCTTGGCTATTGTAAATAGTGCTGCAGTGAACATAGGGTTCTTTAATATTTTGGATATTAGTCCCTTATGAATACATCATTTGTGAACATCTTCTCCCATTCAGTGGGTTGCCTTTTCATTTTGTTGGTTTCCTTCACTGCGCAAAAGTGTTTTAGTTTGATAGAACCTCATTTGTTTATTTTTGCTTTTGTTGCCCTTGCCTGGAGAGACATATCCAAAAAAATATTGTAAGACCAATATCAAAGAGTTTACTGCCTATGTTTTCTTATGGTTTTATGGTTTCAGGTCTTACATTTAAGTCTTTAATCCATTTTGAGTTTATTTTGTATATGGAGTAAGAAAGTGGTCCAGGGCCGGCCGAGTGGCACGATGGTTAAGAACTGGCTTGGGACGCCAGAGGGCCCCGGTTCAGATCCCACATATGAGGGCCAGTGACACTGC
>NW_017738170.1:0-1096 GCF_001890085.2 Hipposideros armiger | reverse complement strand
ACATGTGAAAATTAAGGTAATTAATTTTTCAAAAACACCATATAAGAATATTTTCATGAGTTTGGATTATGCAAAAATTTAAAGAGAACACAAAGAATGCTAACCATAACCATTGAGAAATATTGACAAAGTGGGCTAAATTAAAATTTAAGAAGTTTTGTTCATCAAAGATACCAGAAGAGTTAAATTCCAAGCCAGAATGGGAGAAGATATTTGCAATACATAGTTCTGAAAAAGTACTTATTTCCAGAATATATTAGAAACTTCTAAAGATGGATAAGAAAAAAAGGCAAATACCTTAAATAGAAAAATGGACAAAAGACTTTTAAGCACTTCACAAGAATGTATCCTAATGGCCAATAAACGTGGAAAATGTACTCATTTTAATTAATCATCAGGGAAATATTAATTAAAATTAAAGTATGATATTACCACACACTCACCAGAACTGGTTAAAATTAAAAGACAATATCAAATGTTGACAAGGATATGGAGCAACTGGAACTATCATTGTTTGCTGGTTTGGGTAAAACCACATTGGAAAACTGTTTTTGCAATATCTGCTAAAGCTAAATATATGTACACATCTAAATGCACAGCAACCTACTTCTAAAAATATATCAAATATATTAATAAATGCTCACATAGACACCAAATGACATGTACAAGAATGTTCATAGCAGCACTACTCAAAATATCCCCAAACTGGAAAAACCCAATGTCCATCAACTGAAGAATAAACAAATCATGATATACAATAGTTATACAATAGAATAGTACAAATAATGAGAATAAAATAAACTAGAACAATATGCAACAGATAAATTTTACAAATGTAATGTTGAGTGAAGGAAGCCAAAGACAAAAGTGTAATACTCTACAACTCTTTGTATAAAAGTTCAAAAAAACAAAAAATTTTGTGACAATAGAAGTTAGGAGGGTGCTTATCTTTAAGGGGGGGGGGGTAGTGACCAGACAATGACAGGAGGAAGCTTATAGGGTCTCAGTAACATTTTAATTTTAATTTAGATTCTGCTTTACAAGTGCATTCACTTTGTGAAAATTCTTTGAGTTGTACACTTAAGATTTGTGCCCT
>NW_017738169.1:0-1096 GCF_001890085.2 Hipposideros armiger | reverse complement strand
GAAAAGTCATGATGTATTTTATCTATGTTTTTGTTTTGTTTTGTTTTGTTTTTGCAAAAATGCATCATGACTTTTCCGACAACCCAATCAAAACATTACAGTGTGTCCTCATCCACCTTATTCACCGGATCTGGCACCGTGCGATTTCTGGCTCTTCCCCAAAGTCAAAATGACCATGAAAGGTAAACGTTTTGAATCAAGTCAGAACACTGAGATAGCCACACAGCACAACTAAAGACACTCATGATAGAGGACTTCCAGAACTGCGTCAGAAAGTGGAAAGAATGATGGGATAGGTGTGTTCTAAGTGAGGGGAAATATTCTGAGGGGCATTAATGGTAATGTGTCCTTTACTGTAATAACTTTTTTTAATTTAAACATTCACTGTGTTTGTTGATCACACCTTCTATATAGATGATCACATTTATTGGTATAAAGATTGGTAAAAAAAAATATATATATATATGAGGAACAATTTTACATATACCTATGTATAATTCCATCTTATTGGGTATTTATGTGGATATATGTGTGTTTGATTTTATATGAAGGTATAATATAAGCATATTTTTCTATAACTTGCTAGTTTACATGTCTCAGTTTACAATATGCTTCCCAAATCTTCCCATTTCAATTTATATAAATGTCCTTCATTTTTCTTTTAATGGTGCATGTTTTATATAGATGTTTAAGAGTTTATCCATTATCATTTTGCAATTACTTTCATTAGATATGTTTTTCTTCTGACTTCTTCAGAAGATGAATGTCTTGATGGTTAGTTTCCAGCTTCTCTACCTTATTTTAATATGTCTATTAGCTATTTTAATTTGCGTTCCCTATCACAATCTTTTTTGTTGGCAGCTCAGCGGCTCCTCAGCTCAGGCTAGAAATAGAATCGGCGACCCTGTTGCTCAGAGCTTGTGCTCTTGAGCAAGCTCTTAACCAACTGAGCCACTCGGTCAGCCAGATCACATTCTTAATTACATCTTTAAAAAAAAATCCTTATTTTACATGGTTGTAAATATATAAAGCTTGTACTATCCAGCGGTTAGAGAAAATAATGTACAATTTTCCTACTCCCTTTAATTTTACATCA
>NW_017732073.1:978866-981114 GCF_001890085.2 Hipposideros armiger | reverse complement strand
TTTATATTATGTAGCATGAAAAAGTACTTCAGCTAATCATTTATTGATTTAAAGATTCCTGTTCAACAGTTATATGTTAATAATACATACTGGAGTAAGAAGTGAGAAAAAAATATAAATCTTCTAATGAGCATTTAATAAGATGGGGGAGTCATTATGAAGGCAGCTAGAAGACTTGGGAAATCAAGTGATTTTGATGTCAGAGCTGAGTTTGAATCCTGACTGGGACGTTACTGCTGAGACCTGATGTGATTTCTTTAATCTCAGGGCTCTGTGCTGCCTGAGGGATTCGCGTGTAGGTGCAGAACAGCTAGTGCTGTTATTGCTATGGGCTCCCCTGCTTAAGTCTTATTATAAATCACTGAGAATGCTAACAATATCAGTTTTAGTATACCACTGAGCCTTGTAATCTCGCTTTAAAATGTTAATGTCTGTTATTAGACTTCTTTGAGAGTAAAACACTGAGTGAATCTACATAGAATTTGCAAGAGGATATACTACAGTTACATTTGTATGATCAGATTCACTGTTACTCATTAAAACATTCCAGAATCGCACATGAGATATGGGTAATCCCAGTTCAAAAGGATGATTGCCTCATCTCTGTCACTAGCGATGAGAAGCAAGACTGTGCAATTCAAATCATTTTAGACACATGTTCATGTTTGAAGCAGGAATGTGAGAGCAGGTGTCAGAATACACTTCCCGCATATGGCAAGCTCTCCCAGTGCAGCTGGCTGCAGTCCTTGTCAAAGGTCATAGAGACAAAAAGACAAAGTCAGAAGTGGCCAGGTGCTTCATAAGCACATTCAGGAAACAGCACCATTAGAAACCGTATTCCCTGAACCAGAGAAAAATGACCCCTTTTATCAATAATGTAGAGTGATTTGAAAGCGGAATCTGAATTGAGTAATGTACGTTTCCATGTCTCGGAGAGCAACAGAGGAAAAGATGAATCAAGAAAGTCAGAAAGACATGTACGACCGAGAACAGTGTAACAGAACAGGACGTGCTTTGAGATTCAACTGCAGTCATCTCCTTGAGCTTGTATATTCACTGCACTCCAGAGAACAAGTGGAAATTCTGAAATGTAGGAAGCCTTTAATGGCTGAAATAGGATGGCCATTCTACCCCTCTTCAAGCCTGGAAGGATCGGGGAAGAGGTTGATTAGAGGATATCTACATTATAAAGAAAGTCAGTTGTCACAAAGAGAGGCAATGCAGCCACTGTGAGGAGAGAAGCAGTTTGATTAACTGTCCCCTTCTCTGAAGAGTCTTTCCTGACCCTCTAAACTTGGGTTGCACTGTTCTCCTGAGTAGGCTCATGCCTCCCTGTACTACCGTATTACTATCATGCTGTGCTGTGTGTAGTTATTTATCTAAATTTTGCACTGGACCGGGAGTGCCACAAGGACAGGACTGTGTCTCTTCTGTTTTTTATTTAGTGCCTTGCACTGACAAAGTGAATGTTCAAGTTCCTGTTTGCTGAGTAGTAAGAACAATCAAAAGCGCCTGTAACTGGAAAAGAGAGAAAAGCAATCGGAGCTATGTGATATTGTGATTTATAATAAGGAATCCATATTCTTTCTTTATCCACTGTTCTGGGCACAGAGCTTCTGAAACCCTTGCAATGTCCTAAGTGATAAAGGTGTCTTTTGTTATGTTAATGAGGTAACTTTTAGGTCTCACTTAAGGCTGGTGGCTGGTTACCAGGAGATCCAAAGGTGGGTTTACAATCTGGGAACTTTCAGTCCCAATCCTCTGAACTCTGGCAGGGAAGAGGGGCTGGAGGTTGTGTTCAATCCACCAATAGCCAATGATTTAATCAATCCTGCCTGTGTAATGAAGCCTCCTTAAAAACAGAAAAGGACAGCATTTGGAGAGCTCCCAGTGGGTGAACACATGGAGATTTGGGGAGAGTTGAACATTCTGGAGAGGGCTTGGAATCTCCAGGTGTTTTTCCTCATACGTTGTCGGATGTGTCTCTTCCATCTGGCTGTTCCTAAATCATACCCTTTTAAACTAGTAATCTCATAAGTAAAGTGTCTCTCTGAGTTCTGCGAGCGGCTCTGGCAATTTAGTAGAATCCAAGGAGGGGGTCCTTGGAGCCTCCAATCGCCAATTTGTCAGAAGCACAGGTGACAACCTGGACATGTACTTGAATTCTGAAGTTAGGGGACAGTCTTGTAGGACTGAGCCCTTACCATGTGGGATATGACACAATCTTCAGGTAAATAGTGTCAGAATT
>NW_017732073.1:973072-976676 GCF_001890085.2 Hipposideros armiger | reverse complement strand
CATGAAACAAAGGGCTGCGAAGAAGACCTCTATACCAGTGGGTCAAAAATGTGTCTAAAATCCGAACTGCGCCTGTGCTGAGGACGTGACTGGCTTCTTCTAATGTCACAATAGATCTAGGAAGGTGACTTCTCTTAGGTCACTGGGGTGCCATTTAGTGCACTGCAGGGACAAATGCACAATCTCTCATGTTCTAAATAAATGTAAGTGCCTCCTGAAGTTCCTAATTAATACCATAGACTAATTAATGCCACAGAGTGAGTGTGACTTGTTTTAGTGTAAATAATGTTTCCAAGTCTATTTTTAACTCTGTGAATTGGATTAAACACATGTTACTATGTATCATAAACTCCTGTACATTTATTTTTGGAAATCAAATCTTATAATTTGCCTTTTAAAAGCTATTTCAGTTATATCTCCATCTTCATCTGTCCAATTATCCATTAATAAGGAAGTATTACTTTCCTCATTTTGCGCCTGTCATTTGTGTGCATATAGCTTTTCATATAAAAATATTTACATGTTTACATATATTACATATACATGTACATATATACTTCATATTTGTAAATATTTACACATACTATACTTGCATACATCTAGGGAAAAGTAACACATTTAAAATGTTCTTGTATAAAATGCTTAAAATCTTTAAACTGTATTTCATGCCAAACACGCTTGTCAGGTTTGGTGTGTGTGTGTATACACATGTGCTAATTAATTGGCTGTGTCTGTTGACTGCAGAATGTTATCAGGCCAAATGTACACAGCCACCAAAATCTGACAGCAACATTTTGGTTTAGGTATATATTTGAAGGAAATGAGATTTGTAAAAACAGTTGGGAGAAAGAGGAGAGAAACAGAAACAAAAGAGTGATAAAAAAATCGGAAATTTGAACAATGCAAAATATGAAAAGAGACGAAATAACTAGCTATTCAAGTTCCAGGTACTGCCTTGAGTCTGGTCCTCACAGTGTTTCAGCAATAACTTTGTGATATTTTTCATATCAACGGCTGTGTTTTCAACTGTGTGGTATACAGTTGTATATTCTCTTTTCCAGAACAATTTCCACTTCATGTATTCTGTATTTTTGTCCCTGTAAGAATACTTGACTTGCCAGACCGTGTAGCCATGTTTTGTCATTCAGAAAATATCACAGTGTAAAAGCCACAACATCAGAATAGGCTGTAGATTTGCCATGGAGAATTTACTTCAACTGCCATTCAAGAATACTGAAATAATTCCAGAGCTTCTAAACCAGCGATGACAGTGTAATGCTGAGATTAGGAGTTGGGGAATCATGGGTCCTGGATCTGCACTCTCATTCTGCTATTTAGTAACTGTTGCCATGCGCAAGTGACCCAACCTTCCAAAGTCTTGGTTTCCTCATCTGAAAATGAGGATCGTTAACCAATAAATTTCAAAGGGTTTTAATGAGACTAAAGGCACCATGTAATCTTTCAACAATTTCTAGCTGTTGTTATTTTTATAGTTAATTTTTTTAGATAGAAAATAATTGGATATTAACATTTGAGGCCATGTCAAAGTATCTAGGCATGTCTAAAACAAACAAAAATGGTCATACTGAAGGTCTTTGGAAAGAACTTTATTCTTTCTTTGATTCTATATTATTCTCTGTAAATGTCCTGCAACTTAAAAAGAAGGGTGTTCTATCCACCTTGGACAGATACCCCTACCACAATGCTCATTGTCAGTATATCATAAAAAGGTTCCCAATTGCCTCTCTCACTATTGATTGTAATTGTAATATAGGTTAATTATTGAAAATTGAAAAGGTAAATAGAGGTTTAAAAAAGTGAAAAAAAAATGTTGTACTTCTTTATAAATAATTGCAATGAAGTTTTATGCATGCATTTTTTTTCCATTTCCTTTTAATTCCTCAGGCTAGATTATAAGAAGTCGACTACTGATGTAAATATTTTATNGAGATCTCCTAGGAGCTCAGCTGTAGGCAGCCTCCTCTTGACCCACAACAAAGCCAAACATCCTCCTGAAACCTGTGTGGTCATTTAACAAAGAATGAGAGCATCAAAAGCAACTTGGCTAGGATCCTATAAATCTTGGTGAATAATGAGGCCCATCTGATATGTTTCTCTTTGATTTTTAAACTCTGATAACCTAAGCAACATTCAACACTGAATTATCAGTTGCTAAAACAAGATTGTTGGCCGCTGTTTTGGGTGGAGAAAGAAAGATCCTGATAGAAATGTGCTGACAGATCCTGATAGAAGTGTGCTGACATTTCCCTCACCTTCTAATATACATACTTTAACTCCTAACTCTTCAAAACAACAGATGATGAAAAACAGTTTTGGATGAACACTATTTGAAATATGTAAAAAAGTATGGCAATAAGAGTGAGTGATACCATAATAAAAGAAACTTCAGGACTTACTCTTAAGTAGTATTCAAAACCACAAGGGAAGTAAAAACCAAACACCGAAGGTAGTGGTAGAACATCTGACAACATACACATTTGTAAAAATTGTGAGAGACTAAGATTCTTCCTGCCAGTGTTACTTACCTCTGCCAAACTTAGAAGGGAGGTTTTCAGGGTTTCTCTGTGACTGAAGGCAGACTCAATGTTTAATCCAGTTCTTGTTATCAAGTCTACTTGGTAATAGGTAATATTAGCATCAAAGAGAGTAATTCTAGTACTTGAACTGAAAGGGAAAACTTACGAAGAAAACAGTCTTGGAGATAGTTATGATTCTTTGGTTTATAAACATTGGCTTTGTTATATTTTAGCACAATGAGTAACCATCCAGTAGAAATAGAAAAAAAATTGCTATTAGAATGCTTTTAGAAAAGTATGTAGTTTGTATCTTCCATGCAAAACTCCACGGAAGCATGAAACCCTCCTAAATACATCAGCCATTAAGAAAATTGCCAGAGAATTTTTGTTGGCTAAATTCGTCATATACCACATATGTTTTAAGGATTTGGAGTGGAGGAGAGCTATCAAGAACTTGATTAAGAAAAGTCTTAAATATATGTTTTCAAAATATTAAACGTTTTACATAATTTACCCAAATCTATAAATTTTATTAGGACTTGAACATAAAATTATTAGACCTCAGTAATGATTAGGTGAAATGGGGGATTTTAAAACACTATTAGGTTAGCTTTTATAACACATAATGAGAATCTCCCAGATGGCGTAGAAATCATTAAAAATTAATTTTGTAGCCATTGGACTTGTCTTAAAGTGTCTTGAACTGATAAGCCTTCTTCTAGTGTTGTTTCAGTTCACTGATGAAGTTAAGTGGCTGGGTTTTAAAAATTGATCACTTTATATAGTAATTTTTAAAGTGCAGCATCTTCGTTTTGCCTAAGGTGTTTAAAGTAAGCCCTTACCCCAAAGAAAATCGCACTTTAGTAAGGTGGGTTTCAAATATTTTAAGTATAAAAACGCTTTTTTAATATAAAGCATTTTGTTATAGACCCAGATTATTATAGTTGGCCTTTTAATATTTGTTGATTGTGAAAGTGCTTGATAAAAAGCTACTATGAATTCAGAATTGGTTTAAAGTAAATATGCATTTATTAATCCAAATAGCACTTATTTAAATAATGAGTATG
>NW_017732073.1:967791-968987 GCF_001890085.2 Hipposideros armiger | reverse complement strand
AATAATATTTGTGAGAATGGATGGAAATGTGGATGGGGGTAGGAGGCTGGTCAGTGGAGTAGGGTTACTAGGGGTGGATGGTTGATATAGTATTCTTTCTACATCCGTATATATTAACTATTTTCCATTATAGAAAAAAAAAGGAGGAAAAGAAGAGGAGAAGAGGAAGGAAGGAACAATATAAGAAGGCAAAAGTAGTCATGAAGTAATAGAGAATATAAGCCAGTATTTATAAAATAATAACACAGAGGTAGATAACATTACTGAGCACTAATTATATGTCAAGCACTGTTCTAAATCCTTTAATTCTCTTAATAACTATATGAGCTGAATTCTATTATAATCACCAATTTTCAGATGGGGAAATTGAAATTCAGAGTGGTTAAGAAACACATCCAAAATATAAATGGTGAAACTATGAGACTGTTGATGTCACTGAAACTTGTAAGGTGCAATATTATTTTTTATCTCTATGAAGAAAAATTTAGAATTTTTATTTTAAACTTTGAAAGAACACTTTTAGAATTCTTCAGACATTATTTTAAATTATATGTCATTCTTTATACATAAAAATGAAAATATAAGCAAAAAAATAAGATCTTTCTGAAATATTTTACATTTTAGAGGATCACTCATTCAAATCTCTTTCTGACTCAGGGTTATTGATGCCTGTGTTTCTCCATGCAGTATAATCCTCTGTGTCATTAAGAGAAGTAATGGTACAAGGGTCATTAAAAGAATGCTTTATTATTGCCTCTGGGACTTAATTCCAGTCCAGATACACATATTATGTGAGTTTAGATGCTTGAATTTTCCAGAACTTATTAAAAGATATTGATGGAGGATTTCAGCAATAACTGGGATATTAGTTTTTTCTAAAATGATCCTTAAATGGCTTAATGACTTGACACCTAGAGGGAATGCAGTTATCGCAACAGATCCCGAATAAAAACCAAGTTAACACATGCACAAACAAGTAAAGATACTGGGGGTGCCAAAAAAATGTATGCAAGTGGACACTTTGGTCAACGTTGCTAAAGCAGGTGTTTGCCTTAATCAGAAGTGTCTAGACGCTGGTGGTAACTACTTTGAGCACCTCTTGTAATTGCAGAAGTCAGAGATGACTTGTATTCATCTTTTGTTATCGGTATATATTGAGTATTACAAGTTTAATACAGGTTTCCTTTCTTAAAATG
>NW_017732073.1:946217-965572 GCF_001890085.2 Hipposideros armiger | reverse complement strand
ACATGTGGATAAAGATTGCTGTTTATTTAATATAACTTCAGCAATCAAATTCTCTGGCAAAGGAACATTTACTAATAGAGGCAGCTGGTCTTTAAAATAAAAAAATGCTTCTGATTCTAGCATCCCATATATAGAAAGAGGCTTTAGTTTTCACAAACAATCAAACACCAGTATAGATGTGCATCTTTCTTTTATGAGCAAGCGAGAGTATGTGCGTAGGGAAGGGAGAAATCATTATTAAGCTGACCAGTGGACAGCAGATCCTGAAGCCAAAGCATTTCCCTACCTGAGTTTCCCTGGTGTAAGTCTGTAATAGATCCGTTTACTTCTTTATACATTTTGGCAATTTTTTTGCCCTTAGCCTGTATAGCCTTCCTGCACTCTTACTGAGAACAATTAAAAAAATGAAGAAATTTTGGCTGGGGTTTAGGAAAGGAAGCTGTGGCAAAAGGCAGTGGAAGAATATCAGGAGTTTGCAATAAACTTTCTTTTCAAAAACAGTTTCATTGAAATATAAATCATACACCATAATATGCCCCCATATGAAGTGTGTAATTTGATGGTCTTCAATGCCTTCAGAGTTGTACAACTATCACTATAATCACACCAGTTTTAGAGCATTTTCATCACCCCAAAATTAAGCTCCCAGTCACATGGTTACTCACCATTTCCTCCAGTCCCCCTGTCCCTGCCTATGCCATCACTGTCTACTTTCTGCCTTCATAGACTGCCTAGTCTGGAACTTCTGTATAAATAGAATCATACAATATGTGATCGTTTCTGACTGATTTCTTTTACTTAGCATAATGTTTTCAAGAGTCATCCATGTAGTAGTATATATCGGTACTTTTTTTTTCACTGCTGGATATTATTCCTCTATACAGATATAGTACATTTTATTTATTCTTTCATCATTTGATGGCATTTGGGGTTGTTTCCCCTTTGTGGTTATTATGAGTAATGCTGCTTTGAAACATTCATGTACAGTTCTTTGTGTGGATATATTTTCATTTCTCTTGACTATATATTAATAAAAAGTAGAAATGCTGGATCATATAGTAATGTAATGTTTAACCTTTTGAGGAACTATCAGAATACTTTCCAAAGAATCTATACAATTTTACATTTCCATTAGTAAAATCCAAGTGTTTTCAATTTCTCCATATTCTCAACACTTCTTAACATCTTTTTTTTCTTTTTATTATTTGTTTCAGGTGTACAGAACAATGCAATAGTTATCCTTTTCACCCTTCACACAGAAACAACCCTCCACCCCCTATCCACTGCCCTCCCACCCACAATATCATACTTATCTATTACAATTCCATTGACTCTATTCCCACACTCTACGCCAGATCCTGTGACTATATGTATATATAATTGTAGTTGACATACAATATTATTCAACCTCAGCTTCAGAAATACAGTGCGGTGGTCAGGCCTCTATATCGACTATGAAGTGGCCTGTTTAACAAGACATGAGTCCATCTGACCCCCTAAAAAATATTTACAACATTATGATTATATTCCCCAGACTGTCTTTTATATCCCTGAGGCCATATTGTAGTTACCAATTTGTATTGTCTTTTTGATTATAGCTCCTCTAATGTGTGTGAAGTGGTCTTTCATTGTGATTTTGATGTGTATTTCCCTAATGACCATCAGCATCTTTTCATGTGCTTGTTAACCATTTGTATATCTTCTTTTGAGAAATGTTTTTTTCAGATTCTTTGTCAATTTTTTTTAATTGGGTTGTCTTTATATTATAAATTTTAAGTATTTATATTTGCTGGATAAACTCTCTTATGCAATATGATTTGCAAATTTTTCCCCCATTCTGGGGGTTGTGTTTTCACTTTCTTATTGGTGTCCTTTGAAGTCCAAAGTGATTTTGATGAAATACAGTTTATTTATCTTTTTCTTTTGTCACTTGTGCTTTTTGCAATAAAGTATTGACATACAAAAATGTTGAGAAAAAGCATATTGGGCCTTAAGTATATTTTAAAATGTCTTCTGAAGTGTTTTTGCATATAAGCATTGAATTTTGCTAAATATCTGGATCTAAAGTTGGGGGTGGAGTGTTGAAGTCAACAACTCCAAGTCAAAGAATGAGGGTTTTTGAACTTTGGAACAAGAAACAGGCTAGGGAGAGTGACTTTGTTCTGCATATTTTCCAGAACAAAGTAAATGAATATAAAAGTTTCTTTGTGAAACTCTAGGGGAGGGATCCCTGAAGAAGCAAAGGGTGAAAAAGAGCCAACATCAAAATAACTATTATTAATTTAACTTTGTAGGATACTCTTGATATTTTCTTACTTGAGCTTGCTGTCTTTAACAATTTATTTTTAGTGAATATAAGAACTGTTATACACAGAAGGCAGTGTTTCAGATATCCCAGAAATATATAGACTCTCTTTATAATAACTATTAAGAGGTTTTTTTCTGTAGGTGTTATACTTAGTATAACCCTGATTTTTCTGTAAGGTCTTAAATTCTTAAGCTGGAAATATTCTGTCAAAATAGTTTTCAGGTTTCTATATTTACCTTAATTTAACCCTAATTTTTCTCATTGGTGAGGGTCTTCTGTACCAGTAAGATGACTAGAGTTTGTGTCTTCTTCATCAAGTATCTGTTCTCCCAAAGTGAGCAGATTTACTTAGACAATTGATCTTAGAACAAACACAGGTTTAAACTATACAGGTCCAATTATATGGAATTTTTTTTTCAATAAATGCATACAGTACTGTAAATGTATTTTCTTCTCCTGATGATTTTCTTCATAAAATTTTCTTTTTTCTAGCTTACTTTATTCTATGAACACAGTATGTAATAAATATAACATGCAGAATGTATTCATGTGTTAATCGAATATTTGTTATTGATAAAGCTTCTGGTGAATAATAGGCTATTAGTAGATAAGTTTGGGAGTCAAAATTTACATGTACATTTTTTACTGTATGGGGGTGGGCACCCCTAACCCCTGTGTTGTTCAAAGGTCAACTGTATATCACAAAATACACTTATCCAGGAATGATTATCCAGGCATGGCTGCCTGGTATTATGGTTTTTGAAGACAAGACATTGAAATCTAAGGTATCCTTGGTTATAGGAAAGCAGATTTTTTTCTTTTTCATCATAAGTTCATTTTTACATATGGAAACATTTAGATTACTGTTTATCAGGCTGTAAATAAATTAAAATGGGCTCAAACACTTTCAAAATCCTGTTTATATGATTTAACCAAGTATTGACTTGGTCCAATGCCTAATAAATCTCTTCTATGCCTTAAACTCTGCTAACTTTTGTTATTAGAACTTAAACAAACAAATTAACAAACACTATAAAGATTCTCACTTAATCCTGCTGTGCAGTTTTGAAGAGAAAAAATAAGATTGGATGTGTACCTTCAGAATGACCTCTTCTTTGTTGGAATTAGTATCAGCAGTTCTTTACCATTCAACACATGAGATGAAATGTGTGAAAACAAAGAAAGTCTTGAACATACTTCATATTCTCTAACTCCTCCCTGGACCCACTGCTATAGGTGGGAAGGGGGACATCAGCCAACAGCAAATGGTTTCCACAGGGATCAGAGCACCGCAATATATAACTTCCTTTCTTTGTAGCCATTTTGCCAATAAATGTTTTGGTAACAGATGAATGAGGATATGAATGTGGAAAATGCATTGCTATCGTCATTATCACTTAACACAAGCTAAATTTTATATATTATATGCATATAATATGCATTATAAATATGGTTATAATTTTAAACTATGGAAGTATAAAATGAGTTATAGATAATATTTAGTATAAGTGTATTAAATACAACATTGTGTATGATAAATATAGCATGCTATTATTATAAATGATCACAAAATTATTAAGCCAGATGTATACATTTTGAGTTCTAAATAACCCAACTTTGGTTGGTAAAGGGCATCATTGTTTAGTATAAATGGTTTCAATCTTCATTTTTATCTAGCTGTATATCTCTCTGGGTTATCTGGTTATCCTGCTTCACTGTAATACTCTCCTAGATACTAGCTTTCCTTGCTCTATATCATCATTTTGTGAGACACAGCTGTCATGGTGTCTTTATTCTGGAAGAACCTGCAGTCGACTCCTTCTATTTAAATATGTAGACCCCTCCCTAGTCCATCAGTCTAAACTTGGGTTCTACCAGGCCCTGGTATTTACCTTTTTCTCAGTTAAGAGAGTCCCTGCTTTGACTCCTCCATGCAGATACTTATTCCCAACTTCCTGCTTGAGTTCATCTTCATTATTTTTTTAAATGACTTCTTCATTCATAAGCCCTATTCATTTTTCAAGACACAGCTTTAGTTCCTGTTGCAACCTCTTTAATTTCACCATACCTAAATTCTTATTTTAGACCCCAGAGTATATTTGATTAGGCTTTAAGTGTGCATGCGTGTGTGTGTGTGTATGTGTGTGTGTTTTCATTTTATCTTTGCAGATAGATTGTAAATTGCTTGAAGCAATTTCTTGAATACTTTGGTTTATATTTTCATAGTTCCAACACTTACACATATTCTTGTTGCTTAATGCATCTTATAGATGATGATTGACAGCCATTTATAGAATGCTGATTCTGTTTTAAAAACTGTGCTAAGTGCTTGAAATTTAGCTATTGAAGTCTCACAGTGACCCTATAATTACAGTCATTCTGTGTTTTGTGTACGTATGGGTCTACAGGCTAGGAAGCAGAATCTTAGAAGAGTAAATTTCCTGTCCTAAAGTCACACAGTCAGTTAAGTATCAGTGCTGGGATTCATACTAACTTCTGTTTTTAGCCCAAGTGAATGATCTTACTGTATTATGCTGCAAAATTGTTATTTTTTTCTACTATTATGACATCTTTACTTCATAAATCACATGGGGCTTCAAAGTGCCTCCTCCCTTTAACTGGAATGGAAGAATTTGTTTTTGATTAGTAGAGTCTGCATGTTAGATATGTAATTTATTATTTCTATCCTGCTGAGTACATAAACTGCATTATGCAATTTAATTTGAATATCATAAAAATTAGTCCTATTCCAAGAATATCTGATTGCAACTTTATCAAAATATGTTTCATTTTAGCTTGAACTCATTTCTAAGAGATGGAACAGCGTCAATATTATTTATGGCGATTTTGATTGCAATTTAGGAAGAAGGCAGAGAGGGAAAATCATTTTGTTTTTAAGAACAGATGATTTAGTAAATCCTAATTTTGTTGCATTATAAAAAGTCAAACTTGATTTAGTTTTTTCTCCCTTCCTTATTTTTAAAGGATAAATAAAAATATTTTCTATTCTTTGGAGCAATTTGCTCATACTTTAGGAGCCATTTAATTAAATTATTACCTGCTGGAGCACCATCTGTTTTTGTCCTGGAAATAAGAAGCATGGCTTCCTTTTACATAGGCTTGGTAAATATGTAGAAGGTGCCAAAAAGCAATAAATATCTCAGCAGATGGACTGAGGCACTTCAATCTCTACGCAGCCAGTCTTGATTGTTCTGGGCATAGCTAAATGGATTTTTCTGGATAGATTCCTTTCAATATGTATTATGGGCAGGAGGGGAGTTGGATTAATCTTCTTCCATAGATCTCTTCACACTGTCCCCCTTAAGATACAGGACCTGGTTTTGTTTTTAACTCTGCCTGTGCCCATATTACAGACATCAGTTCTGAACGATATATGTATAGTGTGTCTAAGGGACTTGAAGTTAGGAATTCTGGGATGGGTTTTCCAGAGGTCACCTCTCCAGAGGCTGCTTCCTGCCTCTTTCTGCCCCTGTGTCCCCATTTCTCTGGATACATTCTTCACATCTGACACATGGCCCAGACGTCTCCTGTTTCATCCTCTCATTCCAGGCTTTGTGTCTTGTTCAGGAATAAGAGAAATTGAAACACTTGTGTGCAGATTCACTCTCATGGTTTTCCCTTTCTATGTCAGTAATATCCAGGTATTGGAATGGCTAGGTGTAGTATATATGCAAGTGATTAAATAGTATTAACCAATTTTTATTTACCATTAATTATCTATCATTAATTATATATTGATACATAGGGCTTAAAACATGTATTTATGAATTCTCTCATTTAACTTTCACACACACAAATCTAATTTTACCTATGAAAAAAAGCAATTTGCCCTGGTAATGATAGCTGGTAACTGTGGATCCAGAATTCGAGTCTAGCTATCGTGATTCTTAATAGCTTATAATTTTAAAACAGTAGCAGTTATATTGGGTTTTACAGTTTATCAACTACCTTTAGTGACAATATTTAACTTTATTCATCAATCAACTCTTAGAAGCACATAGAATAAGCATTGCACCCTCTTAAAGGCTGAATGAGCTGAAATAATTGTTGTACGACACGTTGCTGGTAAAATGGCACTTACCAAAATTCTGTCCTCTTTTCAAGATGCCATGCCTTTTTGGAGACTCATTTATTGAGCTGCTACAAGTTTCCAAATACTGTGCTAGGCTACAAAGATAAGTGATACCTAGACAAACTGACTACAATCAGGACTCTGAACCCGAGGACAAACCAGGCAGAGGAGGAGCACGTGTAATGTGTGCTTGACAGCAGGACGTGGACAGAAGGATCAGAACGGAAGTTTAGCCTGGGGCAGGAAGGTCTTATAGCCTTGGAGAGGAGATTGAAATATGTCCTGTTAGTGCAGAATAAAATGCCTCATCTGCTTTTAATCTGTCAAGTGACATGGTCAGATTTGTATTTTGCAAAAATAGCTTTACTGGTATTCTCATTATTATCCCTGAATTTTGTGGCTTTGAACAAGAGCCATTTTATTATGTCTCATCATTTGATTAGGAAAATGGGTAGGTCTCAGCTGGTCAGTTTTTTTGTTTGTTGCACAGGCTCGTCACTTGGTACAAATCAGCTGGTGGCTGGTCTGATTTCACAAGATTGGCATTTTTGTTTAGATGCCTGGGCTCGGTTTCTTCGCCATATGGTCTCACTGCCTCGCCACATGGTTCCGCCAACAGGGTAGTTAGACTTCTTGGTGCTCAGGGCTCCAAGGATTCCTTCCCTGTAAAAACCCTTCATGCCTTAACTACAGTTTGCATAAGACACTTTAGCAAATAAATATTGGATTATCATTCAGTCTGTTCAAGAGCTGCCACATTTAAGTTAAATGATTGCTCTTAAGATATACATGTATTCCTGAGAAAACATAGATATAAATGTGAGGTGATTGTTGTTTATTCAGAGCTGTCACAATTATGAATTTAGTCCAACAAACATTTACATGGTCAAAGAATTATGAAAACTGTGGGCAATAAAAATATAAATAATACCTATTCCTTGGAAGCAGTACCAAAGAGGGAAAGCCTATTTAAAAGAAAAACAGAAATAAAAATAATTAAAATCACAAGCATAGGCAGTCGGTAGCCATGAGGGTGCAGGTGAAGTGCATTTGGGGAAGTTTAGTGAGGCTAGAGAGTAGAGGCTTCTATCCATGTGAATGTGTGAGTTTATTCACTCCCCACCCCTTACTTTTTCCCTAAAAGATTCTAAGGAAGCTACACAGGATGGAAATTATGGGAAATATTCCTACTACAAAATTTTATTAGGTCTTTATTGTTGGAAAATTAAGTGACATTCTTAACATGTTTTTTTTTTCATTTGTTTGTTTGTTTTGAGTAATTCAAAATATGCCTTCATGCAATTGTTTTCTGTCATTATAGCAGTGGTTAAGAACACAGATTTTGGAACCACGCTACACTGTGTGATCCAGAGAAGTGACTTCTACTCTCTCTCTTCTGTGCCCTTATCTGTAAAATGAGGATGGTAACTTTATGGTATTGTTTTAATGATTAAATGAAATACTATAAGTAGAGGGTACCTAGTGGTAAATAAATGTGCTATTTTTTCTAATATTATACTCTTTAGCACAATTAAACTAGTCAAGGTCATCTGCTATTTACAACTTGTGTTGCAATCTATGTTTCTCTTTTCTGAACTTAATTTTGGTTTTCTATATCCTTAAAGATTATGCACCTATTTAGGTGGAAACTATAATATGTCCATTATATTAGGCTCTCAACTGTTTTTAGATTACTTGGAATGATTAAGACTTCAACAATTTGCAGTATTTTAAATAAAGAAAATTAAAAAATAATGCTTTGGTTCCTAGGATATGATTGAGATGTAGAGATTTCACTTGGGGAGTTATACACAGGTCATAGTTTTATGGATGATGATTGGAATGAGAAGTGTCACTAGTCACAGTAGCTGAAGGGAGTCTGTATAGAGGTGTTAGGGAGAAGGGTCTTTAATTCTTCCCCCAGAGTGTCAGAGAATAGAGCTCCCAAGCAGCATGCTAAGGACAAGTTGAGTTTTACTATTATTTTGAAGGCTTAGGATTCGCTTTGTATTTGGAATGGTAGAGCAAAACATAATCTTTGGTTTTCTCACCAGGTCATTGCATCAAATTTAAATATATATATATATATATATATATATATATATATATATATATATGTGTGTGTGTGTGTGTATATATATATATATATATATATATATCCACCAATTCTTTATAGTTCAAGATATAACATTATAGCATATAAAAATAATGAAATGAACTCTTTTTGGCTGGATATTTTATTATTTTTCAGTGAATTCTTAAGAAATCAGTAGTGAAGTAAGAATGGAAAAGTAAAGATGAAATAATGAGAAAGGCTGAAGGAAGGCAAAAATATAAAGAAAAAGATAAAGGATGTAGCATGGGAAGAAAGAAAATAAATGGCAAAAGAAGCTAAAATTTATATTGGTAAGGTGATAATATTTGAAATAAAACTTGAAGTGCTAGGTGAATGTTAAACTTTTTAAATGCTTTATTATAAACTGTAGCTCAATGGTGTCAATTATATAAAAGTTCTGTTAAATGTTTTACATTTAATGTCTTTGTGAATCGTGGATTTTCAAGCCTTTTGCCTGACATTTAATTTCATATCAGCATCACTTCTATGTGCCATTGGAGGTCTTTCAATTTTTATAATATTCTTGTTCATTAATAAAATATAAATGATATAATCCCTGCCCAATGTAAGTTTTACTAAATGGTTCAGTTGCTTTAATTTACCCAATACTATTACTATGCATGTATGTAAATTTGTAATAAAAATTAACTTCTTAATGTCAAACTCATACAGATGTAATATATTGCTATAGTATTTCTCATCTTGTTTTATTTAATACATTCTCTTTTATTGAAAAGGTTAAGTTAGCCGGCTGAGTGGCTCAGTTGGTTAAGAGCTCGCTCAAGAGTTTGAGCTCTGAGCAACAGCGGTTCGAGTCAGCCCAAGCTGAGCAGCCGCTGAGCTGCCAACAGGTGGCAGGATGGCTCAGCTATAAAAAAAATTAAAAAAAAAAAAAGAAAAGGTTAAGTTACTAGAATCATCATACTTAAAGAAAGGTCACTTATAGAAAGCACCTGAATTTCATACTTTAAAATAATTTTGTCACGTTTTTTTCAGATAAAATTCCATTTTAATATCAGTGGGGGGGGGCTAGAAGAAAATACTGTAAAAGCATATTCTTGTTTAGCTTCAGACATATGTATGCTTATGCATATGACATTTTAGAAGTAAGAAAATATAGCATGATCTTGGGCAATTTGTTCCCCTCTTACACTGCTTGAGAGAATTCTTGAAAAGTGTTTTAATCTTGATTTTGTCATCAGTTGTCAATTGAAAGCTTCACAATTCTTAGTTTTCTTACCATTAATGTATTCCTCTTACTTAGGAAAACATCATAATTCACTTAAACTAATGTTTAGCCTTAACATTAGGTGAACTAATACACAGGATGTTTGTCTTATAAGGAGCAAACCATGCTGTTAACTATAATGGACTCCTATCATTGCATTTTCAGTTAAATTACCAATATGAATTTTCTTCAGCTTAAGATCTAACAATTTGAAAGCTGAATACTAAAACTCCTTTGCTTGGATCTTTAGCTAAAGAATAGATTTCCAGAATTTACCCAACATAAATTTGGGATGGTTTATATGATACATATTTTCTTACTCACTGGATTTTAAATGAACATAAACAAACTGTACCAATGTGCTTTTCTGGGCTACTTCCGTTCCCACCAGTTAATCACAGCATCACTACATATTAACACTTCTTCCTCATAACACCCTTAGGTAACACGTATGAAAAGAGCGATTTCAGAAAATGAAAAGCACAGATTCTAGGTGCGTTCCTTGGATTACCACCTCAAGTAGTCTTACTGTGTTATGATTTCAGGAGACATAGCAATGCTGATTTTAGAAAAAAAATCACTACCAGTTTGTAGAAACCTGTTGATACTATTTGAAGAATAAATATATTTAAAAAGTAAACCTATAAAGTACCTTTGAAAAATGTGAAAAATAGAGTGCTTCGTGGCTTCATGCAGATAAAAGCTTCATCTGTTCCTGGAAATCCAAAAGCCATAGTCAAAAAGTGACAATTTAAGATCACTCATGCTGACTGAAAGGATAAAAAATTGCAGTGTATCTACCAAGTTAAGAGGCTTCTCCTGGCAGCCAGCTCTCAAAGAGGCAAGTGGTGATTGTATTGACGTATTAACTCTTGACACCCTCGAAGCCCTCTCAGGCCCGTGTAAACCACACGTAGTAGGCAGTAGCACAGGATGGACCAAAGGGCTTTAATAGCTGAAAACAGGTCAGAAGTAGGTCGAATGTGAACTGTAGTTTTCAAGTTCTAAGCAGAGTTGTTTTGCTCTTTGTCCCTTAGCAGCAGGAGCAAAGAGAAATGTTGCAAGTGTTGCTAAGAAGAGATCATAAAGCGGAGGTTGTGGTCTTTTCCTCAGAGCAATGGACTTGGAAGCAATTCTGCCTTATTCGGAACGACAGTGCTGGGAAACCTTGATGCCTGCCAGGGTGCTGTGGAGAGCAAACAACAGAGATCTTTTAGGTCCTGGAGTCAGAGCAGCCCTTAGAGATCTGAGGATTAAGGCAGAACCATTCAGATTAAATGGCCATCGAGACTCCTGGTGCCTGTGGTCACCTTTGTGACATAACCGGGGATAAATAAACCAAGAAGATCTCTGAATTTGTTAACATCCTGCCAGCTTTGGGGACTTGGAGAGAGCCTGAATGTTGTAATTTTTAAAAGAATCGATTTTGAAATTTGACAGGCCGGGTGTGATACTCCAGCTGCTTGCACTCACTAGCTGTGAAAATTCGGGGAATTGTCTTAACTCGTAAGCCTCAGATACCTCATCTGTAAAATGGGAATAATAATAGTACTTAACATACAGGATTGTTTGATTACATAAATTATGTGAAGTCCAAATCTTAGAGTAAGGCCTGGCCAATTTTAAGGGTTCAATAAATTATCTCTTAGCATATTATTTTGGATAATATAGCATGGGAATGTTGTTACTTCTGTGTACCAAAATCTAAGTATAAGAGATAGTATAATAAGGAGACTCATAGATTTCTGTGACTAGATAGAGAAAAGTATCTCCCACACACAGAAATCTGCAACTACAAAAAGAGATGATTTAGGAAAAAAGAAATTAATATCCAACTCCTCAGGTAAGACTGACCGCCTTATGCATTAACGAGCGCGATTAGGCAAAGGCTGGGGTATAGAAGGCCCCGCTCACTCCCTTTTCCCTGACTGCGGTGAAGCTCAGAAGTGCAGTGCAACTCAACTAAAGTGGCTTTCTTCAGCTAGACTCTCAGAATTGTTTCTCCTCCGCCCTTCTTTATTTTGTATTTTTGCAGTTTCATTTATTTTGTGTATGTAAATTTCTGATGTAAGCTGCTTCAAATACTCTGAAGGTGGAAAGGATGTACATTCTACAGAAGTAAATAAACATCTCTAGTGATTTTACTATCAATGGAAATGATGACCAGGCAAAAACAAACAAAAAAAACCACATATATATATACTCCAGAATCTAGGTAGAGTCAGACACCAAAAGGAGGACCAGGAGAGGAACCCATGCAGCAACATCCTGAAGTAGAAAGAGTTTTGTGATGTTAGTAAGACTTCAACCTGCATGATTGATATTCTAAAAATATTAAATATTCAAACTGCCTATTCAGGAAACACACAGAATGTGCTCTGTATTATTTTACTTCATTTAAATTAATTCTTCTGTTGGCTAAAGAGGAAATTAAATTATATCACTCTAATATTGAAAAACATCACCATAAAGACAGGCACTCAGGTGGGCCCAGCTAACCATTCAGTTAGAGTGTGTTACACACCATCATTGTGATTACACACATACCTAAAGAAAGGCCAGCCCACTCAGGGAGCTGACCAGGTGGTCATACATATGCAAGCAATATAAAACAAATTTACACAAAACTGCTGGATTGCATCAAATAATTTTTCCTCAAATGGTTTTGACTGCAGTATGCAATTTATAGCTCATTAATTTGGCATCCTGTAAGCATACCTTTTACATATCATTTAGCGATCAAGGTTAACTCAGGCCTCAGAGTAGAGTGAGTTTTATACACTCCAGCTTGATTATCTGCTAAATTTAATGTACTATTACCCGTTTAAGAGTAGGCTTTGACTACTTTTTTTTTCTTTTCCTAAAAATAAAGCACAGATAATAGTTTCCTCTTACTTTATATACACTCTTTATTCAATTAGTGAAGCATGAACAACAAATAATTATTGTCATTTCTTGTGTGCAGTTGACATACAAAATTACAATTAAATAAGAAATATTTAATGCATTTTCAGACTCTATAGCAATTGCCAAGACCATTTCATAAAACCAGATGGAAAAAAATTATCTCATTATACTGGAAAATTAAGTCAGGGAGCAGTCTTCGGAATTACTGTTTTTATAGTTTTATCTTTTGCCCTGTTCTCAAATTGAGGCCATTAAAGCTTTCAACAACAAGAATGCATTCCACAAATATAGGTTTTATTTGCACAAACTAGTTTCATACTGAAAAATTTATGTCAACTGTTTTTAGCCTAGAAGGGATATTCTTACACTTAAATTTGAAAATACCTCTGGGTACTCATCTAGTTCACCAGCACAGCATCTAAAGTACTACCACAAGGATGTGCGTAATGAATGGCTTTTGGTGATGCACTGACATTTCTAAGAAATGCCTTTGCCTCAAATCAATCCCCTCAAACCAGCAAATGAACTGACATTCAAAGCTTCAGGAAATCCTGTGTGAATATTTTTTCCCCATTGTACAATAAAGATTCAATCATAGAACTGTCATAGGAAATTGAGATTCTACCTCATGGTTTAAAATTAATCTACCAGATTCACTTATTTATTTTACTTGTAAAATAAATTTTACGAATAGGAAAGTCTTTGGATGTATTTCTAATTCTGATATGATTTACAGTGTTTTATACTGTTTAAGTTAAAATACTATTGGCATTATCAAAATCGATGGATCAAGTCAACCCTGTGACAAACATGTCTTTCTACAACAGACATATATAACCCCTGTTCATGATGACTTATCATTAATTCCTGGGATTATTAAACTGAACTCTTCCACATCATGGAAAAGCTATGTTGTTCTTGTAAATAGATGTAAAAGAAGCTCAACTCTGCAAAAACAAGATATAGAATTGGTGTTTGCAACGCAAATATAATAACTTTTATATAAACATTAGCCACCCTCTGATCCATTAGCTTCCCTCTGATCCATTTGAATCATAGCTAATGATTAACAGTTGCTTCCCACTCTGCTTGAGTCCACCACTGCGCTTCCTACTACCTCCAGCTTCTTGTTGTTGAAACTTAAGCCCTCTGGTCATAATTTAATTTAGTTTTTTGTTTTTTGTTTTTTTTTTTTTTTTAGCTGAGCTATCCTGCCACCTGTTGGCAGCTCAGCGGCAGCTCAGTTGGGCCGGGCATTGAACCGCTGTTGCTCAGAGCTCAAACTCTTGAGCGAGCTGTTAACCAACTGAGCTACTCCGCCAGGCCTTGGTCATAATTTAATTTAATCAAGGCTGTACTTTAAAGCTGTAAGCTCCAAATATTTTTAATTTCTTAAGCTCTATAGAAATTCTGGAGTGATCCTTTATTAGTGGAACACTTGCGATGTGTTAGATCTTGTTATAAGTGCCTTGAATAATTTATCTCATTTACTCATATTAATGCTACAAATACAGTGTCATTATTATTTCTATGTTACAAATGTGGAATTGAAGCATAAAGATATTAGGTAACTGGTCTAAATTACATAGTAGAGCTAGGATTTGAACCAGGTATTGTGATTATAGAGCCTACTAATTTAGAGATTGCTAAGGTCAGGACGTCCATGTAATAAATTCCCTCATTGTGATTGCTGAGCAAGAAAGTAATAGTGCTGTGATCATGCTTCTAACTGGCATAAATAATATATAACTTATTAAATGAAACCTTTGTTTTACATGTATTTATCATCTAAAATGTCTTCCATCATTGTTTTAGACTAGATCTACAGCAGCCAGACACTATATTTTATATATTAAAAATTCAGTCTTATTTCTGTATAATTTGCTTAATTTCAGCCACTGAAAATGTGTGAAATATAGCATTCAGAAGCATCAATTTATTTTAAAATTATATGCTCAGCAAGAATACAAATTATTATTATTATTTTTTTCTATTGATCTAAACCTGTCATTGTCTAGGGGAAGAAAGCTTTTAATTTAACTTGTATCTGCTTTTTTTCCCTTATAAAGGTTTAACGGTAAAGCAGCCCCTCCTCCCACTCCCCTTATTCATGATTTTGCTTCCCATGCTGTTAGTTATCCAGAGCCTACTGTGGTGTGAAAATATTTAATGGAAATTTTCAAAAATAAACAATTCATAAGTTTTAAATTGCGTAGCTTTCTGAATAGCATGATGGAATCGCTTGCTGTCTGTCTGGCTCCACCCGGGATGAGTCATCCCTTTGTCCAGCGTCTCCATGCTGTGCACCAATCGGCCTGTTGGTCACTTAGTAGCTACAATGGGTATTGGATCTGCTATCTTGGTATCGCGGTGCTCATGCTCATGTCACCCTTAGTTTACTTCATGCTGGCCACAAAGTGCAAGAGTTTTGATACTGGCAATTCGGCTATGCCAAAGAGAAACACCAAAAATGCTTCCTTTAAGTGAAAAGGTGAAAGTTCTCAACTTAGTAACAACAAAAATGTAGATGCTGAGATTGCCAAGATCTATGGTAAGAGCTGATTTTCTGTTTATAGAATTGTGAAGAAAGAAAAAGAAATCCATGCTCGTTTTTCTGTAGAACCTGAAAAACGTCAAAGTTACGATCACAGCGTGTGATAGGTGCTTAGTTAAAATGGAAAAGGCACTAACTTCTTGGGTGGAAATTTTGGGGAAATTTTTCAAAAATCAAATTTTTGAGTAAGACAACATTCACGTAACTTTCATTACAGTATATTGTTATAATTATTCTATCTGTTATCTGTTATTGTTAATCTTTTACTGTGCCTAATTTATAAATTAAACTTTCTCATAAGAATATATATCTAGAAAAAACACAGTATACTCTCTGTGGTTTCAGGAATATATTGGGGGTCTTGGAATATATCCCCTGCAGGTATGGGGAACTACTTCATATGAAAGATAAATGTTTTTCTATATTGAACTTTAAAAACAGTTTAGTATTGTGTGTGGGCCTGGGTGGGAAAGGATCTCACCTATGAATAAGATATGTTGAAAACATGAAGAATATAGTCTACATTTCATAAAATTGCATTTTATGAAAAAGACCAAGTGGTATGAAATAGAATGTAAGGATATTACAGATTTTTCTATTTGAAGAAATGTCACAAGTTTCTATGATCTGACCTACACCAAAGTACATCACTTTTAAAGAAACATTCATGTGGTAGATTCTAAAACCTACTGCATGTATTTTTTAATCACTCATATTGAGTAGCTATAAAGTAATATGACGGTGTAAATTAATTGAGTCTTGTGCACTAGTAACAGAAAATATATGAAGTTTGAATGGCATACTAATGTAATACATGCTAATTTGCTGAAGATTTCTTTTCATTGTATAACATTTTCGTTGCACTTGGGAATTGAAACATTCTGGTAAAAGAAATATGGTATGTCCTTTACATACAAGGCATAGGTATTTAAAGAAAACTACATTCTTTGTGGGACCCATGTAATGTTCTGACTCAAAATTGAATATGTTATCAAAGTTTTATGTACTTAGTAGTTTATTACTCAATTTTATTTTTGAGGAGTTTATTTTAGATAAAGTGAAACAAAACTGACAGGGCAAAGATTTGTGTTATATTTTTGTAAAAGCTATACTATTCCCTTAAAGCAAGATAATCTTGAATATATATAATATATACATAATATATATAATATATAATATATAATATATATTATATTATATTTTATATAATATATAATACATATTATATAAATTATATATTATGTAATTATATATAATTATAATATTATAATATAAATATATTATTGTATATTATATATTATTATATAAATTATAATATAGATTATATATTTTATATAACATATAAAATATATAATATATATATTAAATATATATGTTTAAAGTAGTTAGTAGTAAGTGGTTAATATTCATCTCACATACTTATTTCCTTTGTAATTTTTGTGAAACACTTTGGAGTTTTTAACATCAAGTGGCTCCATCTACCTTTGATATAGATACATCTCTTCTGGAAGATAGGATTTAGTGAAAACTTATAAATGTGCAATGAATCCAAAGTCATACTAAGGGTGTCAGGCAGATATCCATCATGATGAGGAGTTAATATCTGTATCTGCATTACATTCTAATTGATGGTTCTGTCTCATATTTGAAAAGCGTTAAATTGCTGATGTACATGTGATGGAATGACTATTGTCAGGCTAGAAATGAAAACTGTGCCTCATCACTGCACTGGTTTTTAAGCAATTTGTAGAGAAATGACTTTGCATGTTTGTATTAGAGGTCAGAATTAGAGCGATCACATTTTTGTAGTAACTCCTATGTTCCCAATATTTCTTCAACATAAACCATGTTCTATAATTCAATTTTTGAAAAAAAAAAACCTTTAAAAAGAGAGACTCTGACTCATTAAAATGAGGGGAAAAATCAAGGAAACCACAGTGGGACAGTGTTTAAGTAAATTAATCAATAATGCATGAACTGAACAGTCAAAGAAGTAAATATCATAGTATCATGGTGAGATAGCAGTAATTTATTGAAGTTTAAGCCAAACAAGGAAAAATGTTGACTAGTGCTAACAAATTGCAGTATTTTATAATGTATATTAAAATAAATTGAATTGTGGAGTATTTAACGTTAGTTTACCACCAACTTTTCAGTCTCATATTTTTATAAAACCAGTCACCTTAGGAAGTGTGGACTCAAGCATCACTTTCTTAGCGTTAAAGGAGTTACTCCATTTTGGACCACAGTTTCCACTGTACTATGAGAGATTTTAGAGGTTCTTTATTTGTACCTCCTTTAGGTTTTTTCTATCCATTAGTACTTTCTCCTATTTTTTTTAACCAAGTAAGTGTGATTTGCATTCTTCCTCTATCAGTTAATCAACTCTCCCCTAACCAATCTGAATAACTACCACTAACTTCATACATTACTCCTTTTCTCTGCTTGTCTTTATCTGACCAAAGACAGGATTCAAACACTGCACTTTCTTGAACCATTTTGGAAATGAGGCCAGGCAGAATGGAGGGAGGGAAGGAAAATAAAAGGGTCTGCAAAATGATTCCTGAGGCTTTCTCAAACACAGTACCAAATAAATACCTTCACGGTCACAGCTGGTATACAAGATAGATAGATAGATAGATAGATAGATAGATAGATAGATAGATAGATAGATACATAGATATAGTTAGATATATCTTCATATAGGCTAAATGTTAAAAGAAATCAAACAAACCAGAAATGATCATATATGTATATGTGTGGTGGTACATAAATTTTATGCAGCCTCCTCCTCTCTACAATGTCTTGCAGAATTATATAATTTCTTCTGCATTATTGAACTCATTTTATTTCTTCCAACAACCTTTATCATCCTCCTTCCTCTAATACCAGACATGTCTTCTCTAACTCACGCAACATTCATGGATGTGTTAGGTTCATTGTCTCAGTTAACCCCAATTACAACACGATGAAGTTTATATTATTATTATGCCCATTTCAAAGATAGATTCTGGGTTGCAAAGAAGTTAAGCCATTTGCCCAAGATCACCTTTCCTAGATTTTTCTCTGACTTTTTGGCCCATGTTCTCCATCTTCAGCCATAACATATCCATCTGGGTTTTTCAGATGATCCACACACCATGTGTTCTCATTCCTCTGTATGCTTGTAGATTCTCCCCTCCTCTCACACCACTGGTCTGCCCAAGTTAACTGCTCCTCTCTTGTAAAAAATAATTGAGAGGCTGCTTCGGGAATCCTTTCCCACATTGTCACCTAGACCAAACACTCCTGAGTCTCATTTTCACTTTGAACATTTTATTTGACTTGGATTTTTTTTATGCATTTGTCTCTCTGGTTGGATTGTTCCTTACTTGAAGAATAGGGAACGATTATCTTTGTCTTTATTGCTTATACCTGACATGCATTAGATACTCATATTTATTGAGTCAACTCTGGGTAAGAACAAATCCTAGTTTATAGGGTTGCAGATGAGAAATCTAGTCAGAATTACAACTTTTATTTTGTAAAGTTTAATATTTAATTATATTTGAACTTTCTTTTTTAAAATCAAATTTATTGGGGTAACATTGGTTAATAATATTATATAATTTTCAAGTATACAATGCCAAAATACATCATCTGTATATTACATTGTGTGCTCAACACCCAAAGTCTAGCCTCCTTCAGTACCCATATATGTATTTGACCCCCGCTATTCTCTTCATTCCCCCCTCCCTCTTCTTCTCCTCCAGTAACCACTACACTATTGTGTCTGTGAATTTGGTTTATTTTGTTTGTTGCTTTCAGTTTTATGTCCCACATATGAATGAAGTCATATGGGTCTTGTCCTTTTCTGTCTGACTTTCTTTACTTAGCGTGACAAGATACATCCATATTGTTACAGATGCCAATATTTCATCCTTGTTTATGGCTGAATAGTGTTTCATTGTATATATGTACTGCATCTTCTTTATCCAATCATCCCTTGAAGGACACTTCGATTGTTTCCATGTCTTGGCTACCATAAAAAATGCTAACATGAACATAAGATACATATATCTTTATAGACAAATGTTTTCAAAATTTTCAGGTAGATACCTAGAAGAGGGATTGTTGGGCCATATGGTAGCTCTATTCTTAATTTTTTGA
>NW_017732073.1:943462-944527 GCF_001890085.2 Hipposideros armiger | reverse complement strand
ATTCATTAGTTTTACTTTTACTTCCCTTTGTGGTCAAATTCACAAAAACCTCCTTGAGGCCAAAGTTCAGACGTTTAATACCTGTGTTTTCTTCTATATTTTCATTGTTTCAAGTATTACATTTAAGCCTTAAATACATTCTGAGTTAATTTTTTATGTATGATGTTAGATAGCAGTCTAGTTTCATGTTTTGCATGTGGCTTTCTAATTTTCTCAATACTATTTGTTGAAGAGGCTTTCCTTTCGTTCCTCCACTGTATGCTTTTGGCTTCTTTGTTTGAAAATTAGTTGCCCATGTATATGTGGGTTTATTATTTGAACTTTCTTAAACATTCAGAACATTTAAATTTATGTAGGCCTCTGCCAGGCAGGATTGGAGCTGTATACCCATAATTCTTGCATAATCACACTACTTTTCATGAAGTTCTTTTTTCATTAGTGTTCACTTGTCAACCACTGGCCCTAATGCAATTGGCTAATCATTTATCAGGTGAGCTCTGTTCTTTACCCACAGTGGGACACATAGAAAAATCATAAAACATAGTGAGGGACTTTAGACTCCAGCTGGGGTGACATATCTAATACATAGAATATTTAGTTACATGTACTCTTAATCTGCAACCATACACACCAGTAGGTTACTCAGCATGAACTGGAGACCACTTGTAGCTAATTAGCCTAGTTATCCTAATACAACTCAGCAGGATTCAACAAACTGTCATCCAAAACTGTGTAGGGAGAAAACCCTCCATCTGCCACCCCTGTAACAAAGTTATGGAACCAAATTTGCTTGCCTCACTAAAGGCTTCATTCTTTGGATGGATGCCATCCCAGACTTATATTTAAAGTTCAATGAGTCAAGCCAACTCATGTAACTAATTCCATGGAACATCCTGGTCTTCTGTGGTAGCCTTCAATTTCTCCAATCCTGTTGACTACTCATGACTGTATAATGCACCATATTTTGCTTCTTACTTTTATAGAGAGTAGCAACTTCATTTAGTTGCTCTGCCTATTCTTATCCTGAATTTGTGTTTTTAAATTAGCTCTGGCAGTGTAAGTCAT
>NW_017732073.1:939714-940977 GCF_001890085.2 Hipposideros armiger | reverse complement strand
CATATAATGACAATTTTACTTCCTCCTTTCCAATTTGGATACCTTCTACTTTTATTTATTTATTTTTTCAATAGTAACACTAATAGCAAAACATAAATAATTAACTAATGTGTGATTTTTCTATAGGGGCAACACATTTCTGCTGATTTTAATCACTAAAAGTTTATGAACGCCTAATGTTGTTTACTGTTTTGTTTTCACCTTTGAGGTTTTCTTTATTGTTTATTTTAAGAAACTTTCTTCTCTTATTTTCACAGGTAAAAAGATGGCCTATCAAAAAGTCAATGCAGATCAAAGAGCTCCAGGACATTCACAGTACTTAGACAATGATGACCTTCAAGCCACTGCCCTTGACTTAGAGTGGGACATGGAAAAGGAACTGGAAGAGCCTGGTTTTGACCAGTTCCAGCTAGACAGTACTGAAAATCAGAACCTGGAGAACTCAGAGACTGCGGACCTCAGCCTTGATTCCATTCAACCAGCAACTTCGCCCAAAGGCAGGTTTCAGCGACTTCATGAAGAGCCTGACTATACTACCCGTTATGCAAGATCTGCACCAAAGAGCAACCACTGCACCTTTTGCCGCCTTTTAAAAATACTTTGTATGGCCATCCTTTTATTTATTTTTGGAATTTTGATAGGCTATTATGCACATGAAAATTGCCCTTCAAATGCTACATCTTCAGGAACACTTGATCTTCAGTTATACCAGGAGATTCTCAAGACAATCCAAGCAGAAGACATTAAGAAGTCTTTCAGGTAGGCATAGAAGGAATATGTCTGTGGGATGCATTTTCTGGGAAACACGTTTCACAGTGAGTATCAAACTAGTGATTTTGCCACGGTTTAAGGTTAGTCTTGCAAGCTGAGAAACATAAGTTACCAGCACGTTCTTTACAGAGGATGTGTACATTTTCAGATTGATGATACTGTAATACAAATTTTTGATGCTATTTTATTAACTGATAATAAGAACCATAAGTATTATAGAGACCAAAAAATTTTAGCCAGTTAGTACATTTTCTTCTTCTTGGGAAACCCAGGTAGGCTAAATTGAGATTCAAAAACTATGGGACACACATGTAATAAAAACTAAGGCATTAACCACATGATTGAATTTTAATGGTGTCAATATAAAATAAACCTGCTTTATAGGCAGAAGTAACGATCTCTTATGGTCAGGAACTCAGACAAGCACTGATGGTATTTGGCCTCCTGCATCCCTGAGCTTCCCAATGAGCAAATTTTTATTGAAACACGCGG
>NW_017732073.1:896415-937566 GCF_001890085.2 Hipposideros armiger | reverse complement strand
CAGCTCTTACTGTTATTTTTAATCAATTTATCATCAATTTGGGGTTCTCACTGGCTCACTATTTTGTTGATCAGTTGCTATCCCTCTTCTGTACCAAGTCTCCATTTCTGTCCAGGCTTTAAAACTATGTCAGGTCTAGCCAAACATCATAACATATATATATATATATATATATATATATATATATATATATATATATATATATATATATATGTGCAGTTAGACTGCAGATTCTATGAGGGAATGGACCAAATTTGTTTTGCCCACCACTAGACTCCTATTGTCTCAGAATTTTTCTAAGGTAGAAAATGAATGCATTTATAATTAAGAAACAGATGTGTGTTTAACTGATTAATTATATATTTTGAAAATTGTTTTACTTGCCATTTAGATTATTCATATAATTATATTCAAAACATTATGAGTACGATTCTTATTTATAATGTAATTATAAAATACTATTTCTGTTTTATAATTATATTGGGTTGTTGGAAAAGTCATGACGTATATTTTCTATGTTTTTCATTGCAAAAATGCATCATAACTTTTCCGACATCCCAATATTATAATTAATCAGAGTATATGCTATGTTCTCTTTTTAAGTAAGTGAAAACTCATATAAAACCAGATACTGTAAAAAGATTAAAGTATCACTGTCGATGTCTCAGTTTTAGCTGAGGCTTGAAGATAACTGCTACTGATTTCTAATTAGGACCAGCAAGCAAAACTTGATAAAAATTGGAAAAGCTAAGACATAGAGCATAAAAAGAGGATTTTTGGAGAGATCTGCTAGTGGCGTTGTAAGCCCCAATGTCTTCTCAAGGAGGAAGCCTAAAGTCCAATGGAAAAAGCGTTTAATGGAGCTGCTTAGGAGAATTTGATATTAGCCTCACAAAGAGTGTCTGACTCCTACCTGAGAAATCTAAGTAATAAGACATGGACTGGCTAATTGCTGATAAAAGTACCAAGGGAAGAGGTAGTGGTTTTAGGGGGCCTATAGGAATTTATTTCTGTGGACTGTATGGGAAGAGGAGGGGGGAAAAGAGGGATGGACCAAAGATCTCAGAAAGCAGGCACAAGAGGAAAATTAAGTTGATGACTCTAGATTCGGAGAACATCATGCCAGTTCATGCCAGTGTTGAGTGAGAAGCTTTTGGTCTCATTTTATCCTCACTTGCTCTGTCAATCCTGGAGCTCTGAGGAGAGGAGGTGGAGAAAAACAAAGCAAAGAAGATGATGACTCTCCCTTTTTTAAATGCAAGTTTCCCAATCTAGAGATGGTTCAATATGGGGAACGACTCAAAGGTCTCACCACTAAATGGCACTAAACACTATAATAACACACTGGAGGATTTCAAGTCACGTAAAAGTGACCAGGATTACCACTGTTTGTTATCCAGGAACAGGGCCAAAACTAACTCCAATGAATAAATGTGAATGGGAACAAAAAAAAAAAGTGCTTTATGATTATATTTTCTGAGTCATGCTTTCTCAATGTAGAGGTCATGCAGATATTATTTTTGTGTGCGATATTTTAGAAAATAACATATTTGACCAATGTATCGATTCATACAGACATAATGTGTGGATTCATTGGTAGACATATTTACTGCATATCCCAGTTTAAGAACCTAGTTACTCTATAATAGGGCCCACATACTAGGTTAACATAAACCAAGTACCTGATATCATGTTTGCCAAATAAAAGAAAATCAATCAGAGGTTTAGTTATACTTGATCACGTTTGTAGGTGTTGTCAAGATTAGCATAGGAATAGGACGACCGTATATTGTAGTATAAGTCTATGTGAGTGTGTGTGTGTGTGTGTGTGTGTGTGTGTGTGTGTGTGTGTCTCAATCTTCAAATAAGATTCTCTTGGTCAGCTCTACCTATGCTCAACTTGTTGCTATCTGAAAAATGCATTCACTCTTTTTTTTTTTAACTTTAAACTAATTTTTATTACACAAAGGTTGTCACATAATTGGATATTTTTCTACTTCATACACAGTTATTCTTAATCTCCACAGAAAGGCTGCTTCTTAACTTCTCATCGGGTGATGGCAAGCACTAAAATCCTGATTTTACCAGAATAGTAGTAAAAATGCCTCAGTGATTTAAGTTGAAAGCAGTACATTGGTACATGGCTCTTGCACTTAAGTCACCAGGAATGTACAAATGTCTTTTTATTCAAAAATACAAAACAAATTATCTGTAGGCATGGACAATGACAACAGTAAACCATTATGTTGTCAACTGAAACTAGTAACTGGTAGTTATAGTGATTTTTTTAAACATCAGCCAGCCTTTTCTCCAGTCATTTCCTTCAACTGACTTCTCTGAAGTTATACGTGAGGAGCACTGCCTTGAGCTTCCTCTCACAGTTCCCGTTAATAATGGTAAAGCACTATTCTAGAAATTAGAACATGACACCACCCATACCACCTCCCATTCCATCCATTCCGTCCATTCCACACATTCCAGCATCTTTCTCTTATTTAGGAATTTCTGTGACTACAACTCCTGCTGTAGTTAACAGAGAGGCCATTCCAGCAGCATCCAGTAAAGCAGTCTCACAACCTTAGTTGGATCAATGATTCCTTTTTCCACCATATTCACAAAATCTCCAAGCATAGCATCATAACCCACTTCTGAGGAACTTTGCAAAATTTTCTCAACTATCAATGATCCCTCAACGCCTGCATTCTTAGCAATGATCATTGCAGGAATTTTAAGTGCTTTTTAAATAATTTCTATACCAATTTTTTTATCTCCATTAGCCGGAGTTAATGAGTCCAAGTCTGGAACACACCAAAGCAGTGCACAACCCCCTCCCAGAACAATGCCTTCCTCAACAGCAGCTCGTGTGGCATTCAGGGCATCTGTTTCTCTTTCTTATCATTCACTTCAACATCACTAGTCCCACCAACCTTCAGCACAGCTACTCCATCTGAGAGTTTTGTCAGACGTTCATTTAGTTCTTCATTTTCATATTCACTGGTTGTGACATCTAACTGCTCAATGATTTCTTGAATCCGTTTTTCAATCTGCACCTTGTCACCTTTTCCTTTCAAGAGCATGGCATCATCTTTGGTTACAATGACCTCTCCAACTTTTCCTAAGTCATGAGGCTGAACATCTTCAAGATTTAGAGTCAATCCTTCTTATCCAAACATTGCCCACCAGTAGCAATAGCCATGTCTTTAAGCTGGTTCTTTCTGTTGTCGCCAAAACCTGGAGCTTTCACTGCTACAGCCTGAAGACCAACTTTTAGCCTGTTCAAAGCAAGTGTACTTAGAGCTTCTCCATCAACATCTTCAGCAATTATAACCAAGGGCTTACGGTGGGCATCGGCAATTTCAAGAGCAGGTATAATAGACTGGACACTAGAAATTTTCTTTTCACTCAATAGAACATAGGCATCTTGGAATTCACACTTCTGACCTTTTGTTGTATTAATAGAGTATGGAGAAATATAACCTCGATTAAACCTCATGCCTTCGATAATTTCTAATTCATCATTCAGTGTTTTTCCATCCTTTACTGTGATGACACCCTTTCTTCCAACCTTTTTCATTGCATCAGGAATAATATTGCCAATTTCTTTGTCTCCATTTGCAGAAATCGTAGCAACCTGAGCAATTTCTTCAGGGGTTGTCACCGTTTTAGACTGTTTCTTAAGTTCAGCAATCACAGCATCAACAGCTAACATCACATCTCTCCTGATTTCCATTGGATTAGCACCTTTGCGAATCTTCTCAAAGCCTTCCTTGGCAATAGAGCGTGCCAGTACAGTAGCAGTTGTGGTGCCATCCCCAGCCTCTTCATTTGTATTATTGGCACCATCTTGAATAAGTTTAGCACCAATATTTTTGCATTTATCTTTTAAGTCAATGGACTTTGCAACGGTCACACCATCTTTTGTTACCTTGGGGCTTCCCCAACTCTGTTCAGTAATCACTGTTCTTCCCTTTGGCCCCATAGTAACAGCTACAGCACCAGCTAAAAGGTCTACACCTTGAAGCATTAAGGCTTGGGCATCTGCACCAAATTTGACATCTTTGGCATACTCCCGAGTGAGATGAGGTGCCAGTGCCCTGGACACTGGCAAAACCCGGTGAAGGACTTCGTGTAATCGAAGCATTTCTGCGGGCAGCAGCAAGGCATGCGAGTGGCAAAGCAGGCCGTCGGCAGCGAGTGAGGGACAGAGTATCTGCATTCACTCTTTTACAGCATTAGTTTATCACTTGCATGTATCTTTTGTGTAAGCAGACAGGGTATACAGTGTTCGGATATATATATATATATATATATATATATATATATATATATATATATATATATATATATATATATATATATATATATATATATATCAGATATATTCAGATGCATGAAGCCAAAAATAGGCAGTTACAATTTGCTTTAATGTATGCTTTTGGTGCCTTGGAAGAGTAACTACTTAAATAATCCAAGTTTATTCTAAATCTGAAAGCTGGAAGCTAGGCTTACGTAATAATCTCTGGACAGCAATAGTTTAATTGGGCCTTAGATATGGCATCTGGTTCCAGTTGGTTCCAGGGACCTCAGTAGCCACAGGCCTCTGATTTTCACAGAAGGGTTTAACCACCAAAAACGTACCTTCTTTTCTTTCTGTTTGCCTTATTATTTCTTTTCCCAATACCAACTGCTATATGTATTACCAGGTATATTATTCCTCCCATTTCTATTCCCCAAAGGATAAAATATAGTGATCATCGTTCTGAGGGCCAGGGATGTGTGTGAGTCTGTGTCAAGTACTGATCCCTAGTCTAATCAGCTTTGGTCAGTTGGGATACTGGTCACCTTATATAAAACATGCTTCTCTGGGGCTGTTGAGAGAGTTCTTTAACTTAGAAGTTATACATGACAGGTACAATGTTTTATTTTATTATAAAGTCACCAGACTTTTATTGTATATATTGTTGAATGAATGATGCATATATGTGTGCATGTGTAAGTATATACATACTGAAGATCATAAGCTCATTGCTGAACAGAGTAAAGTGTGCCCTTGCCTACAGAAAAACTAGTGGTGGAGTTCATAGAGACCCATGGGGTATTTTATGATTATCAGAGCACTAGAAAGTCTTTAAATCAGTGATTTTTTTTCTCCTCCAATACCACAGAAATATGATGTGTGATCAAACAATACAGTCAATGTTTAAATAAAAAAAAATGTTACAGTAAAAGACACATTGCCGTTAATCCCCCTCAAAATATTCCCCCTCACATTGAACACACTTATTGCATCGTTCTTGGCATTTTCTGAAGCAGTTCTGGAAATGCGCTTTTTTGAGTGTCTAGCTGCATTGTGGCTGCCTCGATGTCCTGAATCAATTCAAAACATTTGCATTTCATAGTCATTTTGACTTTGGGGAAGAGCCAGAAGCCGCATAGGCCCAGATCGGTGAATAAGGTGGACACACCATGATGTTTTTGTTTGACAAAAATTACCATATACCAGAAGCGATGTGTGACACAGAGCCTTTCCATTATGATCACAAAATACAGTGAATGCTGCTGCCAAGTGCCATCCAATGGAAAGGCAGGGATCTTCAATACAGGAAGCAGTGCATCAGACCTTAGTAACAGTGTGTGACGAGTTTCAGCTTGTTCAGTGCAGTCAGCTGGGTGTGAGCTATAGTTAAGAGAAGGTGTGTTTTAAAGAGGGCCATAAATCACCCTACATATGACAGCACTCCACGTCACACATCACTTCTCATAAACAGTTATTTCTGTAAAAAAAAAAAAAATCATGGTGTGTCCTCAATCACCTTATTCATGGATCTGGCATCATGTGACTTCTGGCTTTTCCCTGAAGTCAGAATGATTCAGGACATCAAGGCAGCTATGACATCATAACTAAAACACTCATGAAAGAGGACTTCCAGAACTGCTTCAGGAAGTGGCAAGAATGATGGGATAAGTGTGTTCAAAGTGAGGGGGAGTGTTTTGAAGGGGATTAATGGTGATGTGTCTTTTACTGTAATAGTTTTTCTTTTTTTTATCTTATTTTTTATTTAAACGTTCACTGTCTGTTTTGACATACCTCATATATAAGATTGGACAATTAAGTCCGGGAACCCATCCTAGAATAAATGCCACATACCTCATTGCTAAATATCACTAAGATCATCTTCAGAGTACTCCCATGGGGAAGCTATGCACCCATGCCAGCACCTAGCCCACCTTTCCAAGCAATTTGGAGTTCTTTTTCTGGAATGGCCATTAGAGCTGTTGTCATATTACCTTTGATGTCCTGAATGTCATCAAAATGTCTTCCTTTCAGTATTTCCTTTATCTGCGGGTAAAACAAAAAGTCATTGGGGGCCAGATCAGGTGAATAGGGATGGTTTTCCAATAGTTATTTGCTTACTGGCTAAATACTCCTTCACAGACAATGCCATGTGAGCTGGTGCATTGTCATCATGTAAGAGCCATGAATTGTTGGTGAAATGTTCAGGTCGTCTAACTTTGGTCACATAGCCTTTTCAGCACTTCCAAATAGTAAACTTGATTAACTCTTTGTCCAGTGGTTACAAATGCATAATGAATAATTCCTCTGATATCAAAAAAAAAAAAAAAGGTTAGCAACATCGTTGCAACAAGTTGGCTAACTTAATTGTCTGAACTTGTATTTTTTTTTATGATTTTTTACAAATGCAAGGATTGATGATGGCAGTGCATCAGAAACTGTTCTCATCAGTCTCCAGCCTTACTTTGCAACTATCTTTCTGTTCCTCTTCTGTCATATGTTTTTTGGTTTTTTTTTGGTTTTTTTTTCCATCTCTGTCTTCTCTACCCTTTGTATTTTTATGTTCCGCTCTGATTTCGGCATTAAAGGGAATGAGAGCAGGAAGGTTGGGAGAAATAAAGAAGGCAATAAAGCAACTGGCATTTTAATTGAAGAAAAAGATGTAAATGTATAGCCAAAGTACACATAATTCAATTTGTGCAAATGATATAAAATGAATTTAACAGTAATAGAGTGATGTTCCTAAAGGAAATAATTAGCTATTCTATCATTGATCTCCCCAGATAACAAATGTACATTGTCTTAAATTTAATTACAAAAGGAATACATAGGATAAGATTTATTGAATTCCACATAGTATTTTATTGCTCTAGACTTTAGATAAAGCAGCTGCTTCACTCAGGGATTCTCAGTGTTATGCATAATGACATTAATTCTCTTAACTGACTGGATCAACTCACAGATGATAACTTATGCCCATCACAATCCTTAGGAATTGGCCAGAGCAAGAGCAGCACCCACCAATAGGATCAATGAGGGTTGTAGACGAAGGGACCTTTGACCACAGTGACCTTCTCAACCCTGACTTATTTAAATACTGTGGGACCTTTGAGGCCTGGCTCAGATGCCAACTCCTCCACAATGCTCTTTTTGATCTTCCACCAGTTGAGCCCTCTCATTCTTTTCTTGCAACTCTTAGTACTTCCTTTTCTCTCTTTTTGATGGCATGGATCACTTTCTACTTTGCACTGGAGAAAGAATTATGAGTCTGACACAGTGCTTGAATTATAGTCCACAGACACTCAATAAATTTTACTGTGGGAGAAAATGAACCCAGAATACAGAGCTTCTTGATAAAGCCCTCAATTCCTTGTGAATTACCCATTATTTTTATATCTATATGACAACAAAACAAGTGTTGGTTTGAACAGGTTTATCAGCCAATTAGCTGACTCATTTTTTATTTGGAATTTGCAAAGAAAAAGCCAGGTCAATGGTCTATTACAGCACAGGTGTTAAAAATGGCTACTTTTCAACCAGTTGCGTTACAATCATGTAGACATAGCTTAAATGAGCTGAATTGAAAAATAACAGCCTTTTTATTGCAAGACCATGGTAACATAAAATGTAAGTTTGTTCCTGACTTACAATGGCTTAACTTGTAATTTTGTATCTTTATGATGGTGCAAAAGCGATATGCATTCAGAAGAAAGCATACTTTGAAATTTGAATTTTAGTCTTTCCCCGGGCAAGTGATATGTGGTATGATGATACTATCTTGTGATGCTGGTCAGTGGCAGTGAAATGATTTTGCCCAACTGTAGGCTAGTTTAAGTGTTTTTAGTATGTTAAGATAGGCCAGACTAAGCTATGGTGTTCATTAGATTAAGTGCATTAAATGTGTTTTTTATTTAGAATATTTTCAATTTATGATGGGATTATCAGGGAGTAACTCCATTGTAGGTTGAGGAACATTTGTATACTTCTAGTTATTTATGCATGTATATTATTGAAATTTGAAGTTAAAATAATAACACATATATTATATATAATATATAATATATGTATATATTATATGTGTGTGTGTGTATATATATATATCAGATTTTTGATTTTTTAATGTATTTATCTACATTGCTAAAATGTTGATTTTGAAGGTGGATGATTTTCTTTTCCCTGTATAAATATGTGCTAGTGTCAATTATGTCCCAGGTACTCTGCCAGTCACTCTTCAGTTTTTAATTAAATTATGTTTAATTTATATGGTATTCCCTTCCTGTAAAGAAGAAATGAAAGTAAAACTTTCACAGACAGGCATTTCCATGTTTATAGGTTTTATGGAGGTACAAAGCAGATCCCCTCACAGGTCTTTTTATGCCCTGCCAGATTCAGGAAGGCGTTGTCTTAGTCTAGGGCCAGCTGTGCCTGAAGGCTTGGCTTTTTCTCAGAGGTCAAGTGAATTCAAAGAATTCTCTCTCTCTCTCTCTCTCTCTCTCTCTCTCTCTCTCTCTCTCTCTCTCTCATTCTCTCATTCTCTCATTCTCTCATGCCCTCCCTCTCTCCCCACCCCCCCCCACAATCATACATACAAATTATTTATCCTGAAAGTTATACACTAAGATTAGTATCCACTAAGATTAGGTTACATAGTTGTTGTTTTTTTACAGTGAAAAACTGTTATATTTAAAATTAGCCAGCTGGACTCAGTTTAGATGATCCCAATTTTGTTGGCAACAGCCAAAGCATCATAGTCAGGAGCCAGTTGAACATAAGCCTTCTTCCCTCCATCAGTCCTGATCAGGGTGTTGACCTTGTCCACGTCAAGGTCATAGAGCTTCTTCATAGCCTGTTTGAGCTGGTGCTTGCTGGTCTTGACATCCACAATGAATACATTGTGTTGCTGTCTTCTATCTTCTTCATGGCCAACTTGGTAGTTCGGGGGAATTTGATGATAGCACAGTGGTCAACTTATTTCTCCTGGGGGTGCTCTTCTGGTATATTTGAGCTGCCTTTGAAGCCGCAGTGTCTTGGGGCTTTGGAAAAAATGTGACATGTGTATCTTCTTTTTTGTAGCTGTGGACACCTTTTGTCACTGCTTTTCCTTCAAAGCTTTTGCTTTGGCTTCAGCTTTGGGAGGGGCCGGGGCTTCCTTCTTCACTTTTGGGGCCATCATTGTGAAAAGCAGTTACTCTTCATACTTTTCTAATAAGCAAATCTCCTTTTCTTAATCATTTGTACAGAACCTATCTGATGTAAAACCTTAGCAATAAGTTGTTAAGTATTAAAATACAGGAAATCTTAGTTTTTCAAATTTGTTTTTTATTAAAATTTTAGTGGGAGGAATATATTTTACATAATTAGATGACTCTTTGGCAGCGACTGTCTGCTACAGTCAATGAAATATTTCCATCAGCTACACCAAGGTCACCTGTGCTTACTGGCTGCCTATCCTGAAAACTGTTCAACCTTAAGGCTTGTCACATTTTTCTTATATCTTTTGCTGCATTGACTTTAATATGCTTTTTCATCCATTCACTTCTTGATCTTATTCATTCCAAAAAAAGGGAACAAGATCAGTCAGATGTAGTACAAGGGAAAAACAAACCTTTTCCTTTGAGGATCAAGTATGTCAGTTTCCTGTGGAATCACTTGACTTCCTGACACTCTTGCGATAGAAAAGTTGGTAATGATCATATTTAGTAAAGTGTAAGTTAAACATGGAAAGATTGGGAAATGATTACATACTTTTCTCTTTCATGTTCTTTTCAGTGTCAGTGAAATCAAGATTTAAATGGCACACATGACCTTTTGAGATTTGCAAGTGAAAAATCTTAATCCATGCCTTCGAAATTAAGCAAGGTATCTGAATATGGCAGCTGAAAGTATTAATTCCATAATCTCATAGGGCACTTTACAGGAGAAATTTAAATTAAAATACATGTGAAAATAGATTATTTATGCAATATTTATCAAATCATATTAAGTACTTCATTAAAGTCACTTGAAATTGATGTTTCTAGCTGATGGAAGAGAAAGTAAAGTTGGCTAGTAATTCAGACACCCAAAAATGGATGATGAACGTTTCCTCCCCACTGCCTCCCATCCTGGGAAGCTATCACAGAATAGATAGGTGATTTTATTTTCTAAATTGTAGATGCTTCTATAACCACAGAGTGATGCTTAATTTTATATATCAACTTGACTAGGCCAAAGGGCACAGATGTTTGGTCAAATGTTAGTCTAGATGTTTCTGTAAAGGTATTTTAAAAATTAGATTAACATTTAAATGGGTAGACTGTGAGTAAAGCAAATTACCTTCCATAATGTGGGTGGGCTTGATTCAATCAGTTGAAGGTTTAATAGAAAAAGACTGACCTTTTAGTAGTAAAAAGAGAGACTTCTACCTACAGACTAGACTGGCTTTGAACATGAACTGCAACTCTTTTCTGGGTCTCCAGCTTGCTGGTCTACCCTACAGATTTTGGCCATGCCAAGACTTCACAATTGTGTGAGCTAATTTCTTAAAAGAAATCTTTTTTTCTCTCTCTCTCTCTCTCTCTCTCTCTCTCTCTCTCTCTCTGTCTCTCTCTCTTCATATATCTCCATCTATCTCCACTTGGTTTTGTTTCTCTGGAGTAAAAATACATGCTGATGTAGAGAACTTAAATAAACCAACATAATTTGGCTGTTTTGTTTCTGTTTTATTTATTTTTTTACTATAGGATAATTTATTCAGGTGTTAGCTTTAAACTTAATAATATGAAACATTGATACTAAAATTTAAAAAAATGTCAATGCCCATCTTGAACCTTGTTTTGTTAATATGTTTCAGATCTTACTTTTAATGTAATAATATTAAATTTATGGAAGGGTAGAATTTTGTAATTATAGCCTATCTGTCTAGCAAGCATAATATTTCAAACATTTTATTAAAGATGCTTAATTGTTTTCTTCAACTTATTATATTGTGGCATCAAAATGTAGTCAACTCCCCAAGCAAAAATGCACTTTTCAAATTTTACAAAATGTCATTCTTATGGAAAAAGAATGGCACTGAAGTTCCCTTTCCTTTCATTATAACTGGAGCAAATATATTAAATTTTATATGCCTGATTTGGGAAATCAGTTTCTGTCTTCAATAACTGATTGTGTGTTATAGCTAGGTCCTTTACAAATGAAATGCACTTCTATTGCTTAAAAATTGCTTTCCTGTGCAACATGATATAGTAATGAATTAAATCCAAATGAGCCTTATATTCACAATGTCATAATATGTAACTCGTCCCCTGTGGAACTTTTTTTATTATCTAATTCAAGGCAAGCTAATGTCTTCCTCTCATGGCTCACTTCTTAGAAGGGTATGCAGCTTTCAGTACTAGAAATAAAGAAAGAAAACTATGATTTGAGATCAAATTACCTTTTTAGAAACTCTCTAAATCACAGAGAGCACCTTAAATGTCCCAAAATATGCAAATCAAATTCTTCTAGAACAAGAAACAAAGGAAGCAGTTCCATTTCTGTGGAGTACATTCCTATCTGTGAGAGAAAAATGAAACTGAATGGTTTTCTTTGAACAGAAATGTGTGCAGGTGGTTTTTACTTTCAATAAAAATAAAATAAGTGTGGGCGTTTTCTTTCTATTTCTTCACTTGGTTTCATCATATTAACTCTATTCTGTAGGGAACAACGTGTAAGATCAGCTTGTACTAATATTGTAGTTCAAGCTGCTACATAGATTTAAAAACTCTAATTTATTAGCCTGATAATTTGTGTAATTCAGTGAAATACATCAGATATTCCCTTATTATAGCTGCCTAAGTTGTGTCTGGCTGGCATATTGGTATTTAACTGGGTATTTCAAAATGTGTCTCACTATTTAATGTGGGTAAAGAACAAGGGGAGAAAAATGTTTATTTTCGTCCAGTTGGGCAACCAGGATAAATGCAGCAGGTTATCATAAACTGCTGCTACCTGTGTCTTTCTTTGTGTTTCTTTTGGTGGATTTTTTTTCCCCCTGCATCTTTCTCTTGCATGCCACAGCTGGGTTCTGAATTAATTACTGCTTGGCATAACACACAATCCAAATCTAAGTTTTCCTTCCACATTATCTTATTTTAAGGAGAGAACCTAAATTCCTATAATACCTGTTTCTTCTGGTTTAAATTTTAAAATTATTTTCAATCAAATAAAATTATACACTAAGATAAGCACGTTATCTATAGAAAAGAACTAGGGATTTGGAGGTAGCTATAGACTGTTTTGGGTAAAGGAGACACCTCAGCTTTCCAGTATAAGGGTTTGTGTTGTTCTTAATCAAATTTATATTCCAATTCAAAAATAACATCGATAGCCTACCATCACAAGACTATTCAACGTGCATTTAAAACCAGGGCATTTATTCATGCATGTATTTATTTAATAAACATTTATTGTGGGCCTACTGAGTGCTGGGCTAGAGACAGCGCAGTGAATAAGACATACAAGATATTTGTACTTATGGTATTTGTGTTCTCACTGACCAGACCGAGGCAATACTTGTTTATCTAAACTATGTATATGACATGAAACTACACATGGTAGTAAGAGGTTAATTTTGGATGAAGTAGTTCAATTTCAAATGGACACTTACTGCGTTCCAGGAGGATGGGCCGGTCGCTCTGTACCTCTAACCCAGGCTGCCTATGGAACTGTAGGATTGCTGAGCAACTAACTGTTTGGCAGAGCCTGCCCCCCGTCCTTGCTCTTAGTCCTGCCATAGAGATCTTTCCCTACTCATTTATTTGCATTTTGCTACTACGATTGCAAACAAACAAACAAAAAACAAACCCGTTTCTAAAGAGTGAGTCCGACAGGAAGTGGCAGGCAGGAAGCGATGGTGAGCACTGGCCTCTCTTGAATGTCTATTAATTTGCAACATTCAACATGGAATTAAACTCATCCAAATAAGAAACACTGTGCTTTGTCGCTATAGAGTAACTTATTTAAAGTTCTGCTTTTCTTCTCAAAATAGCTTCATTTCTAAGGATTGCCTCATCATTCCCAGTTGTTTTTGATTTTATAAATTTCACATTACATATGGAACAGACACAGTACGAGTAATAAGAGAAAAAAATTTCTTATAGCGTGCTCTTACTCTAAAATAATCATTTGAAGGGTGATATATTAATACTTGATTCTTGAGTTCTTATTTCTTGTTAAATCATTGCAATCTTTTGAAAGAGTTGCAGCTTGCTAATTGTATGCAATTATGGTCTGACACCCAGTGGCGTGTGTTAACTTTTTAAGTCTACCAGCAATATCAGTGAAGAGAGTTGTTTGACAGGTATGGAAATTAAACAAAAATTTCACATGGGCTTTTTTAATATCCACTGATACTGCAATTTCAGTCCTTCAAGTTAATAAGGACCTGGCATTGGAAGTTGTTTGGCTGTAGCCTTTTTTAGTTACCCTTTTGGCAGAAAACGTCCAAAGAGGAAAGAAGTTGGGACCAGAGGATTTGGTAAGGCCCAAGGAGCGGGTTCTCAGAACTGAGAAAGTAACATCTCTGTGGGAATCATGGAGGTACAAAAGATAGTGATTGCTGCTAGCCATCTTTATTTCAGAAATAAAATCTTTTCCCTTGTGCTCAGAATAGAGGCAAACTGAATGATAGACAGTATGGATATGAAATGTTACTACAATAATGTGTAAAAATGAAAAAGAAATGTGGGTATTGTCAGAAATGTTACTTGGAAAATAATTTGCTGATTGGTTGGAGAAGAAAGGTGTGAAAGTGACACAGGACAACAAGAAAAATTAGGAAAGCTAGACAATAATTTGGGGTGAGAGAAACATGACAATCGCCAACAAAATGGGTCCAGTTTTCCTTCTGCCTGGTGATTCAAGAAAGGGTTTCTGGATTAGAAACCTGGGTTGGAATGTAATCCAGAAAAGCAAGGGCACTGAGAGAATTAATCTAGAAATTTCTTTAAAGGGAAGAAAAGAGGCTACAGCATAAGCTAGTGCGAGTAAGAGTCAACAATAGGGCAGTGGAGAAATGGCAACTTAGCTGTTCAGATCTGAAAGGCTCCCCTCCCGTATCTTGTGTGGTCTGTGTACAGGCACTGGGAAGAAGGTGATAATTTGCTCTGGGGATTATTTTATCCAGTCTGGGAAATGAAATAAGCATGTGAAGAGGGCTCCAGAGGAAGCTGCAGTACTCAGCAGAATACCAAATGCACTTCTAGGTCTCCCTTGACCTTGGAAAGTTGCCTAGGACTTTCCAGAATCTATATAAAAAATGTACACTCAATGTTTGATAGAAATAACACAGCATTTTTCTGTAGATTAAATTACTTAATATAATTCTGCAATCGGGGTATTTAGGTCTAGTGTTTCTGACATCTCCTATAGTTCTGGGAAATAGGAATGACCACCTAGGGTTATTATAGATGTTAAATACCAACTCGGGTTTTACAGTAACAATCTAGGCATCTATTATCTTTTGTAGGTAGCTACGAATATTATGTTGGGAAAATACAATAATTAAAATAAAGGCTTGCTTCCATCTGCTCCTGAGTTAGTTTAACTCTAAAGCTACTGCTCACAGCTGACTGTGGTCTACGGGCAACCGTGACAAAGGTTGCTTCCGCGAACATTTAGACTCAGGTTTCTCAGGATTCAGTGCGACCACCATCTCCAGTCAGGCAGTAGGCAAAGAGTAAATTAGGTTTGCTCCACACATATCATTATTTCCTGCAGTGCCGATACTACATTTCTGTCTGGGTATATCATGCATTTTTGCAGACTTGAATTTAGGGGACTTTATATTATAGCAACACAAAACTAGTTACTTGGAAATGTACTTAGAATTGGTGTGCCTGGGATCAAATCCCAACTCCACTATACTCAACTGTACGACCTTGAGCAATTTCTTAAACTTTTGATGACACAGATCCCTCATTATCAGATAATAGGTTTACCTTCATATAATGCACAGATACATTAAAATGTACTTAGGCAAGGGTCTAGCACATAGGAAACAATATGATTGGCTATTTATTATTATTTTTGTTAATGAAAGGTCTTTAGCTGTTCTCCACTGTTGATTTCTCATTGATCAGCATCCTTCATAGGCTGGCTTCTTGGAACATCACCTGGCCATGTCTCTTCTCTCTTTCCTTTCTTCTCAACTGAACTCTCTTCTGAAATTCATGGTGTTTATTATATATATATATATATATATATATATATATATATATATATATATATAATTTATTCTTCTTCCAAGTCATGCCATTTGAGTCTCAACTTCCATTTTCTAAGTACTTTCCTGAAACAGAGTTATGTCTTTAAGAATTGCTATGTTATCCAAAATAATACATTTTTGTACCACCTACATGATCATATTTGTAAGGTATAAAGTAAACTTTATTCTACCTTACAAATAAAATAAAATATCATATGTTTCAACATAGGAGGAGGCAAAATTCAACCTCCCTACTGCAAGTCAATCTCTTATTTTACAACATAGTATAGCGGTTGGCAGGTAATAAGTTGAAGTTCATTTCTATTAAATCATACTGCAAAGGCACATTCATACCTGGATGTATTAATAAATTCTACTTATGGAATTAAAATGATTTGGTTTAATTAAAAAATATATTGAGTACCTACTCTATACATGGAATTTTGTTAAATGTAAAACAAAGATGATACAAAGCTGAATAGATCCTTTAGAACATACACTCTTACAGAGGATAGTTATATGCGTACTTGTATAAGTATATTATCAGGCAAAATAAAATGAATATAAATGGTGCAAACGCTTTGCGGGAGGAGGAAATGTATTCTGGAGGGTTAGTGTCTATTAGGGCTTTCAAAAAAATAGTCACTGAAGGCTGGAGAGGGCTTAGGTAATTTTACAGGTATGAGACATGACCTCTAAAAAGCTTGAACATAGGCCTGGAGATAAGTAACACAAAGAGATAAATCAGAGTGGTTAGTGAGTGTGCATTGTTGACAAAGATTAGTTATAGAATGTAAAGCTTGTGAAGTAAGTTAGGATAATATTATGGAAGGCTTTGGAACAAAGTTGATATTTAGAAGTTGGTTTTCACATGATGATAAGTCATCAAAGGGTTCTCAGTAGGAGAATTTCAAGACCAGATATGTCTTCACTATCCTTCACTCTTTGAAGGATAGATTAGAGACAGGGAGGCACTGGAAGCAGGAAGAGCAGTGCAGAAATTGTTACAGGTGCCACTTTTATAGTAGGTACTCAATAAATGCCTGTCAAAGGTGTAGACCGTGAGGTACATGCTAGTGGAACATCAGCGAAGAGGTGTACACACAGAGACAAATGCTAAAATGAGAATCATAGTACACACAATTGATTTTATATCTCCTGCCCAATTTTGTTTAAAACTAAAATTCTCAGGCTTTAGGACTACAATATATTTAACAGTTGTTCTTGCCAAGAACCTGCCAATATCTTTAAAAGGTCTAAGATTTTACTGAACTACCAAGCTAACAAGTTAGTCTGTCATAGTTTCATGGGTACTTGCAGAAGACATGAGACCCCTGGGTCAAAGACGAAATATAGCTCATTAGAGCACAAGAAGCAACATAAGCATCAATTTTGCATGAGTTCCTCCAGCACCACTTCCCACAGGGTGATGAAAAGAGGGCTGGTTGACACCTTAATATTCAGGAGTTGCATTACTGAAGAGGGACCTTGAACTCAGAGATCCCAAACCTCTTCTCCTGGACAGTAAGCTGCCTGTGCATTGCTCCAGAGGGAAACACTATTCATCTTTTCAAGGCTCTAGACAAACCTAACCTTTTCTCTGGAGGAAACGCTATCTTCCAAGACTGTTATATACACATACTTGGAAAATTGGTCGGAGAAAAGGCAGTCTGTACCTCTGCTCACAAGATATGCAGAGATGTCAGAGAGAGTCTCATGAAGAATCAGGTTTCATCTTTGGCTCAAATTTATTAGGTCTTAGTAAATCAGTTAAATATAGGAAACACCTGCTTCACATAGTAGGTAAGTACAGGAAGTGAAGTCCTCAGAGGAGCATAGCATAGTCTCTGCTCTCAAAAAGCATAAAGTCTTTGCGAAGGATAGAGAGAAACATACATCCCAACAGAAGCCGATGTCATGTTTGTAGTAACACAGACATTGACAAAGTGCCATCAGGAGAGAGAAGGATTTTCATCAGAGGAATATTAAATCAGGTGGGATTGGCAGTGGTGCTTTCCACACTTGGAATTAGCTTCCCAGGAAAAAACAATAAATAAATAGAAAAGAGCTCAAACCAAAGCTGAGAAAAAAACCTGGGACAATCTAGAAGGGATAGGAATACTCATAGTTGGAAATAGGATTTTGACATAAGAGTACCCTTTTTAGCTGATGGGCGACATGATATTATTAGGCCAAAGTGAATCAAATTTATCTTTCATTGTCCTCAATACATATTTATTTTCAAAATGTATAGTACACATAAAAGCATTATACTCTACTTTTTTTTAGACTCACTTTGGGCATTGAAAAACTAACTAGCTATGCTTTGCAGTATTCTGATCATTACTAATCACCATGTGGCAATTAAAACCAGGAAAGCAGAGTGTTAGAACTAAATAAACATCTAGGATAGTCTCTAAAACTTAAACCTTTTAGCCATGGTTGGAATGTCATAATAATGCACTGGGATTTAGAAGTTCTTAGAATGAAAAAGTATGCCTAATTATTGAAAAGATTGAAATGTTATTCACTATGTAGTGTTTGTTTTGTGGGATGAGAGGTTTAGACCGATTACTATACACAAGGATTGAGAAAATTTATATGCCAAAATCTATTTGCCATGGGCATTCATTTCAACTTATTTAAATCAGAGAAAATGTTTTATAGCTGCACTTTTTTTCTATTTTTTAGCAATTAGTTTACAGGTTTAACTGATCTGTGTTTCTTTCTAAATTTTTAGTTTAAACTAAAATGAACCTTTGAAACTAAAGCATTTTTAACTTGGTTTTAAATGAAAAATACAGATGTTAAAATGTAATTAAATAAACAGTAAAATACTCCTATTTCTGTCAATTTACTTAACCTGTCCTCATATCTTATGCATTAAAATTATATTTTCAGAAAGAAATTAGCTGTTGAAATTAACTCTGATTCCTAAATACTGAGTTTAAGTTCTTGGCAGGAATACTTGCCTGATGGCTTATAGCCCTAGTAAACCAATAAACAAAAACTTGTGTATTTAGTAGAAGCATTTCATTTTGCAATGCTTGTTTTTTTTTTCTATTTGTTTGTTTGTTTGTTTGTTTATTTATTTTCAGTCAAGCTTTATCAGATATATGCCAAAGATTAGGTATAAGTCATGACATATTTTGTCTGTTTTTTAAAGGTCATTTATTTATATAAAGAACAAAGATCAATCAATGATATATTGCCCATTTTGTTTGATAACCTTTTGCCATCTTTCAGTGAGCTTCATAATTCTTCGTTCATAGAAGGACATGTCTTTATTTGTGAAAAACTGAACAAGGTGCTGATTTACAGCCTCATCTGAATTGGACGTTATACCACGCAAGGAGTTTTGAAGAGAGGAAAACAAGAGGAAGTGTGACGGTGCAAGGTCAGGTGAGTATGGTGGGTGTGGCAACACATCACACCCAAGCTCCAATAATTTTTGACAGGTGATCAAACTTGTATGGTCTGGCATTGTTGCGATGGAACACAACTCCTTTAGAATTAACAAGCTCTGGACATTTCTGGATGGTGGATTCATTCAAACTGTCCAGTTGTCGACAGGACACATTCAAATTGATTGTTTGGTTCCTTGGTAGGAACTCGAAAAACACAACACCTTTAAAATCTCACCACACTGAGAGCATACCATTTCTCTGATGAATGTCTGCTTTTGATGTCATTTGAGGCGAATCATCACATCGGGACCAAGACCGTTTGTGCACCACATTGTTGTAAACAATCCACTTCTCATCACCAGTAATCAGTCGCTTCTAAAAAGATCCTTTTCCTCATGTTTAATGAGCATATTGCAGATGTTTATATGCACCGTCAAATGAACTTCTTTGAGTTCATGCAGAGCCCAAATATCAAGCTCACTTACGTATCCCAGCTTCTTCAGGTGGTCATGAATGTTTGAATGATGGATAGTCAATGTTTCTGCAATCTTCTGTGTCATGTAATATGGGTTTGACTACATCAATGCCTTTATTTTGTCGTCATCAACGTCAGTGGGCCTCCCTGACTGAGGAGCATTGTTGAGATCAAAATCACCTGCACAGAATTTCATGAACCATCATTGGCACTTTTTTTTTTTTTTTTTTTTTAGCTGAGCAATAGCTCAGCTTGTGCCTGGCATCGAACAGCTGTTGCTCAGAGCTTGAAGCACTGACGTTCTTATAGAGCATTGTCACCATAAACTTGATGCAGCTTTTCAGGTTGACATGTGTTCTTCCCTTTATGGATAAAAGAGTAAAATATGGCGAAAATGCACAGTCTGGTCTTCCATCTTCAACTTGTTGTAAAATCTCCAAATCTCAACCACATCGCTCAGTTTTATTTTAATTTTTTTATTTAGAATGAAGGTAGAACTGTCAGCTGTCAAATGGCATAGCAATAACATAGATGCGAATTATTCTAGTACTTCCAAAAATGAACTAGTGCCATCTGTTGCAAAAATGCATCATGACTTTTGACAACCCAGTAGCACCAAAATCTCATCAAGGCACATGGTAATTAGCATATAAACTTGGCTTTATTTTTGTTCAAATAAAAAATACTAATAAAAACATTTTTACAAATTATATGTAAAATGTGGAACGTTTGCAAATAAGAAAACGTGCTTGTCCTAACAATACTTTCATACCAAATTCACAAGCATAATATTAGCATAAAAGATAATACTTTTTGGCAGCAAATGTAAATTTATTCTATATTATGATGGATAAAAAAAATAATTCACTTAGAAAGTATTTGTTAGGCATACAGGTTGTGAGAATCTCAGGCCTTTCACTGAGGGAGAGATACTAGATGATGTTACTGCTTCCATAAGATTTTCTTTTTTGCTTCTCTCAAGTCATTGGTTAGAATGTTCCCATTCTCAGTAGCTCAAAATGTCCTCCCAAATTTCAATAGCAGCTATAGAGAGATTACAGAAATAAAATGAATTGCCTGTGTTGTGTATCAATAATGAGTATGCCAGTGGAACTTGGATCATCAAAAACATAATTTAATAAAACATAAAAAATAATAATATAAAGATAGCCTTGGGGACAGCAATGAATTATTGCTTTGTAATCACCAAATATTGCACTTTAATGACAACAGCAGGTGGGAAACGGTACACAAACCAAGTTGTGCATACAATAGTCAGCACGGACATAATGGTGCCACACACAAGAGAACCATGACTTGCTGAGTTGTTGCTTGTATTCAATACTCTATAATAGCTAAATCAAAATTTCTAATGCATTTTTTAAAATGTGAGTTATAAAAATCTGCAATACGGTTCTGGATCAGTGAGCATTGTCAGGATAGATTACAGTCCTGCACAATCTCTGCTATCATGATGAATGGAGAATGACACTAGTTGCCCATTTATCCTCCAAGATTACTGCTTTGATGATATTGATTCTTCCTGTGGCTTCTTAGACTCAAGATTATAGCTCAGGCACAGAGATATAATCAGTTTTTTAAAGTATGTTTTTAATATGGTCCATATTTTTTTTAACCCTCCTTGGCCAAGATGTGCTGTTCAGTAGCTATCAAGAAATTAAATCATTGCCTATTATAACTCTTGAGAATTTTAATAAGTACAATACATTTATTTTGTGTCAATTGAATAATAAACCCAAATTCTTAAATTGTATGTATTTACATGTTTATTCAGTAGACAGCATTAAGCATATTTTTACAGTGCAGGAGATATTGGGACACAGAAAATTTAGAAATACATAAGTTAATATCCTTGGTTTCAAAAAGCTCAGAGATTATAGCAGCTAGGACATGGAATTGTTTAATGAAAAGATATAATTTGAATAAAGTGTGACATCACCAAGCTTTATAGAAATATCAAGGTAAGAACTAATAATAATATTTTAAATAATAAGGATAGCTTCACAGATGGGTGATAAAAATTGGAATGAGTTTTAAAGGAGTTTTTCCAGGCAGAGAAAGAGACAAAAAATATTCCAGGTGTAAGGTAGAAAAGCACATTGCTATATGTATTCTTTGGAAATAACCTTTAGTTCTATGAAGTTGGAATGTAGGATATGGGAAAGTAAGGTGACTTGAGAAAGAGGGAGAGGAAGGGGTTAGGGAGAAGGGGAGAAAGAAAAGGAGGAGGGGCAGCAGGAATGGATAGATAGATGACAGACAGACAGACAGACAGACAGATGATAGACATACAGACACAAATTGCAGTCAGATTATGAAGGGCCTTGTATGCCATCTTAAAATATTTTTGTTGTTTTTTTGCTTTATTTTTTAAACTGATAGTTGAGGAGTCACTTAATGGAATACATATTTTAAAACAAGAAGAGGAAACAACGTTGAAGATGAAGATGATATGATGATATGAGGAAGACTTTAAACAAGGGTGAGAAAGTAAAAAGGCTGTTGCAATACTTCAAATTATTGCTTGCATTGATATTGAAGTATGAATCAAAGCAAAGTACATGGAAATTGGAACCAGAGAATAGATTTAAATGATATTTTAGAGGTAGCATCAAAAGGATTTGCTGCTTTAGCAGTTCACAAAGAAGTAAGGGACTTGTTTCTTCCTGATTGTACTTCCCTGATTCTGAGGAAAGATGATTTTAGGTTAGATAATATTTGTTTTCTAACTTTCCCATGCAATTTTTTAACAACCATTTCCTGGCTGCCTACTTTAAACAAAGCCCAGTGCTATGAACTCTAATGTAATCACAACCCCTATTTAATGTGCAATTATTAGTGGCATTAAAAACACAAAACATTATCAAAACAAATCCTCTAAAAGACATGGATTTCTAAACAGTTGTGTGTAGAAGCATCTTTTGTATTGAGCTGTGTATTAATTTGGGACCTATTATTAAAGCCGGGAGCTTAATCTCATAAAAAAGGACCATGTGTTGTTCCACTAAGCTAGTGTTCATGCAGTTCTAACTAAAATGACAAGAGTGAAGGCCGTTAAATAGTAATGCTTAAAATTGATCAGAGATATTTAAATTGCATCGGCCCAAGTGTTAATCAATTTTAATATTGAGTTGTCAGAAAAGCCATGACACATGTTTGCACAGATGGCCCTAGTTCATTTTTGGAAGCATTAGAGTCATTCACATCTATGTTATTGCTATGCCATTTGTAAGCTGACAGTTCTAGCTTCATTCAAAAAAAAATTGCGCGATTTGGTTGAGTTTTGCAGATTTTACAAGTTGAAGATGAAAGACCAAACTGTGCATTTTTGCCATATTTTACTGTTTTACTCACATAAAGGGAAGAACGTGCATCAAGCTTGTGAAAAGTTGCATGAAGTTTACGGTGACAATGGTCTACAAGAACATCAGTGCCAATGATGGTTCACAAAATTCCATGCTGGTGATTTTGATCTCAATGATGCTCTTCGGTCAGGACGGCTCACCGAGGTTGATGACGACAAAATAAAGGCATTGATCAAGTCAAACCCACGTTACACAACATGAGAGATTGCAGAAACATTGAACATCTATCATTCAAGCATTCATGACCACCTGAAGAAGCTGGAATACATAAGCAAGCTCGATATTTGGGTTCCACATGAACTCAAAGAAGTTCATTTGACGGCGCATATAAACATCTGCAATATGCTCATTAAACGTGAGGAAAATGATTCTTTTTTGAAATGATTGATAACTGGTGATGAGAAGTGGATTATTTACAACAATGTGCTGTGCAAACCGTCTTGGTCCCGAAGTGATTATTTGCCTCAAACGACATCGAAAGCAGACATTCATCAGAAGAAGGTTATACTCTCAGTGTGGTGGGATTTTAAAGGTGTTGTGTTTTTTGAGCTCCTACCAAGGAATCAAACAATCAATTTGAATGTGTCCTGTTGACAACGGGCCAGTTTGAATGAATCCATCATCCAGAAACATCCAGAGCTTGTTAATTGTAAAGGAGTCATGTTTAATCGTGACAACACGAGACCACACACTCAGTCAAAAATCACTGGAGCTTGGATGGGATGTGTTGCCACACCCACCATACTCACCTGATCTTGCACCGTCAGACTTCCACTTGTTTCACTCTCTTCAAAACTCCTTGCATGGTATAATGTTCAATTCAGATGAGGCTGTAAATAAGCACCTTGTTCAGTTTTTCATCAATAAAGACAGGTCCTTCTAAGAATGAGGAATTATGAAGCTCAGTGAAAGATGGCAAAAGGTTACTGAACCAAATGGGCAATATATTATTGATTGACCTTTGTTTTTTATATAAATAAATGACCTTTGAAAAACATAGACAAAATATGTCATGACTTTTTCGACAACCCAATAATTGTGTGTTACAATGGTCTTGCAATAAAAAGGCTGTTGTTTTCCGTTCAGTTCACTTAAGGTATGTCTACATGATTGTAACACAACTGGTTGAAAACTGTAGCCATTTTTAACACTTGTGTTATAATCTGATCAGTGACCTTTTTTTTTTCCTTTGCAAATTCCAAACAAAAACTGAGTTAACTAATTAGTTGATAAAACTCTTTCAATCAACACTTGTTTTGTTGTCATATAGAAATAACCTTAAAAATGTAGTCTACCAATAGAGAAGGACTAATCTTGGCTAATTAAAAAAAAAAGTATCAGTAGTCCAACAAATGGTGTCTTGGTTGGTAAGCCACTCATAAAGCTATAAGTTAATTCGTTAAAATAATTGTTGATGGCGTTTTGGACAGCACTTCTTGTTTCTCTGATAGTCCTCTTTTTTTTGAGTCAGCTTTTAATGTAGTATCCAACAGTCTTGTGAATGGTTACTAAGAACAGATTCCTTCCATTTTAGATTAATATTTTCTCTGATCCTGGTATACATGAGTAATAAAGTTAGACCTGTTCACATAGCACTAGGAAGAGAGATTCCCTAAGGCTGATCTTAAGAATTTGGCTAAATGCTCATAGGAATATGCAAGTATTTTAGGGGGTGCTGGGTCATCACTCTGGTTAAATAGTTGACACCTAACTTGTCTTAGGTTCTTTAACCCTGCACTTTAACAAAGAATGGACATATATGCAATTTTGGATTAAACATCAAGCTTACTTTACTGCTGTCCCTGATTTCCCCTTGGCCTACAAGGTAAGGAGTAGGAAGGTTCATTACCAGACCATCGGCTGGATAGGAAGACAGGCAGGAACTTATGGTGGCTCCGTCTTCTAGACAGAGAAGAGACAATGCTTTTATTAGTGGATTCTGGTGTTTGCAGCTGTCCCTAAAGTGCCTGATTCAGAAAGCTGAGAGACACCTTCTTTTATGAGATTGCATGGAAATAATTTTCTGCTCTGTGGCAGGGTCCAGGGCATTTCAGCATCCAGTTAAAATTCAGACTTGTATTTGCATCAACATTACACTTTTCTATATAATTTCGGGCCAACATGCTTTTACCATTTTAGTTAATAATGTGGCACCCTCTCTATGCAGGACCTCATACCTCAAGATGGGCTTCTTTGCTCTTTCCCTCTGGTCTCAGGTTGGTTTGACTCTTCAACTTAACTAGAATGTATTCTTCCTTACTTCTTCAGAATAGAGGCCAGTATTTGGGAGAGGCTCTTAAGGGATATAAAAGGCAGGTAGCCCCTGCTCCTTTTCACTGCTGTCATTCTCTTGTCTGTGATCTCTGCTTTTCTTTTTTTCCTGTTCTTTCTTTATCATTCACAATGGTAACACATTGCAATAATTGAAAGGAAATAAGAATAAAAACTAATTATGCTGTCCTGAATTGATAGTTGATTAAACTCAGCTTTGTATTGTTAGGGGCGTTAGTGAAGAGGTGGAACACTGCCTGTGTATCTATCTTTACAAATGATTTTTTTTAATAAGTGTAAGCCCCTGACTATACTGATAGAAACGTGTCTTCATGATTGCCTCAGGACAGAAACATATGCCCATTCTGCACCCTAGCTGATTGCTACTCATCCACTGCAATCAACAATGCTAAGGATATGTGATGGGTGATTTATGCACTGGAAAAATTTGATTGCATGGATACCAGATGAGGCTCCTGGATTACACTTGACTGTGAACCATGTATTGATTTTTTATTTATTTTTTTATCTATGTCTTATTTTTCTTTAAATGCTTCTGAAAGGCATGGTGAGACATCCAAATATTAAGTATATCCTTATAAATGCTTACAAATAAGTGTGGTGAGCCATCAAATATTAAATGCCTTTAAAGGTTAGCTTCAAGAAGAAAACTGGTTGTCATATCATTAGACAAGAAAAAAAAAAGGCCTTGAGCGAGCACCACTAACAGAGAATTGTTAGAAATTATAATCTGTTAGTAACTTAGCTTATAAATCAGAAGTTTGCTGTTTAATTTGGCTTGCTTTCCTCTAGGATCCGGGGTTTGACACAGAGCAAATTTCTCTTTATTATTCTCCTCCTCCATGACCACCCCCCAACCCCCAACCCAAACACACACACCACACACAATTTTTGTGTTATCAAGATAGAGGAAAAACTATATGGATATCTTTAAAAATTGCTTTTTAAATGTTTAAAATAGAAGGCACAAAAATAATTTGGAAAAGCCCTTAATCAAAGAGAAAAATTGAGAATATAGAGATATTTGTTGATCATGAGATGCTCAGACTTTTGAATTATTTCGATGACTAATGCAGTTTGGGACATGTATTAAAGCTTATGGATGAGGGTGCTAATAAATATTAAGGCAATGGTCTCAAGTCTTGATTTCTATCATGTGAACGTTTTAGGTTCCCAGTGCTCGGCACATGCCTATCCACACCAGTGCTTGAGTGATCTGCCCAAATAATGACAGCTCTTCACAGTGTTCTTAAGAATATCATTGTTCTTTGTTGTTTAGAGGATTATCCAACTCCTTGATCACCACTTCAGAACATCACCTGTGTTTTGTGGTTTTGTTTTGTTTGTTTTCTGTTGTTTTGTTTTTATTTTCTGCTTCTTTTTCTTTCTACTGCGCCTCTTAGTTGGGCTACCTACAGTTGTTGAGATGCATCCTACTGTTTACTTTCCTGCATCCTTGGTCCAAGCTGCTGCCTTAGCCTCAAATACCCTTGCCTGTATGTCTGGTAAATAGTTACTCATCTTTCAAGAGTCAGATCAAGCATTTGCTCCTCTGCTAATCGTTTTCAACCCTTACCAATATTCTATTAAATGACATTGACTATATTGAGTTTCGTGCTCTTACATTATAATAGTACTGAGCACTTCAACGTTTATTATTGGTTTTGTTCTTTCTACAAGATTTTAAGTTTCTTAAGAGTAAGGACTATGTATTATTCATTTTTTGTTTATTTGTTCACTTTTTGTCAACCAGTACAGTGTGCTTTCTCATATAAGGATAATGTTGTCTCTCCAGGAAAGTAAAGACGACCTGAGAGTAACCATCTAAGAGTCTCTGGATTTGATTGCAGTTGCCTGGATTCTTTTTGTCCATCTCTTTAGTACATTTGTAATATGGGTTTAAGTGGACTGTCCAACTCAGTCCCACTCCTTTTAAATATCTGACTGCCTTCCCTGTACAGGGGTCTCTGCTGTGTCCAATAAAAGTACAGAAATAAGTAGGGCATAATTGAATCTTAAAATCTATATATTAGCTAGTTCTGTTTTTAGTTTTAAGTAACAGAAAATTCAGTTGACAGTGGCTTAAGGAAACAAAACAAGATGTTTGGAGCCAGGTGGTTGCTGTTGTTGGTTCAGCTGCTCAATGGTGACATCTGGGGCCCAAGCATTGTAATATTCTGTTTGCCAGTGTCAACATCTTGTCTTTCTTCCTCCTCATGCTTTTCACCTCATGGTCACAGAAAAGCGGCTGCACTGTTAGTCATCTATGCAGAGATGAGGGACAAAATGCAGCAGTAGCCACATCAGTCGCTTTTATCAGGGAGAGAAATGCTTTCCCAGAATCCCTCAGCAAGTCTTCACATTTGCCAGGTTGCTGTCACATGCTCCTCCCTCCCACATCCCAACTGCAGGAGAGGCTCTTACAGCCTCTTTCTAGAATTGGGTGAGAGGAAGAACAAAGTGAGAAAGGGTGATGTGATAGGTGATCAAGAGTGTGTGCTACATATTAGTAGGGGATTTAGACAGGTGTTTAAATGATTATCATATGTGGGAGAATAAGAATGTGTCATGACATGTTCAAACAGAACAATATGTATTTTCTGAGAATGAAGAGATTGTAAGTGATTGGGAAAAGGTTGTATTGAGGAGCAGCTATATGATATGATGTTGTTTGACACAGGACCTAAAAGTAATAAAATTTCAACAGGCAGAAATTGTAATAGGCACTATACTGAAGTAGAGGGAGTTCAGTAAAGCTTTGTATTTAGACATCAATCAGTTGAGATCAAGTTGTAGATCAATCAATCTGCAACTTGCAGACCTGGGTTTAGTGAGTCAATAAGATAATGGAGAGTAGTAGATTAAACACAACTGTCCCATGGAGCTCTCTGTGGGGATGGAAATGTTCCATGTCTGTGCTGTTCAATATGGTAGCCCTAGCCACAGGTGGCTGTTGAATACTTGAAATATGCTATTGCGACTGAAGAATGTTTTAATTTTAATTTTACTGAGTTTCAATTTAAGTTTAAATAGTTACATATGGATGGTAGTTACTATACTGGACAGTACAGGATAGAACACTATGGGTCACTATAAGTTGAGTTTGGTTTTTACTCTGAGGAATTTGGAGAAGCCATTGGAAGCCCTTGAACAAAAGAGTGATGTGATCCAAACTCTACGACTTTATTGGACATAATGCCAAGTAGGGGAGGGTAAGCAGGCTATTGCACAAATCCAGGTGGTAGATTGGTAATGGCTTGTACTAAGCACATGATGTAAGTGGAAGCGGTTCACAGAGGCTAGATTCTGCATATATTTTGAAAGTCAAACTAACAGAATTCTTGACAGATTAGATGTGGATTGTGGGGCAAAATAAATAATGAAAAATAATTCTACATTTTTTGGCCTAAGTGGCTAGAAAGATGCACATTTTATTACTGAGATGGGAAAGGTCAAAGAAGGCATCGATTTTGAAGAAGAGCAGGAGCTTGAATCTGGAATGTGGGGAGTTTGAGATGCCTACTAGACCTCCAAGAACATGTGTTGAATGTATAATTCAGCTGAGTCTAGTTTCAAGATAAAATGTTTAGAGTTGTCTGCACATCAATGCTTATTTAAAGTCATGACACTAGGTGAGATCGTTAAAGGAGTGTGGATTGAAGAGAGATGATGTGTACGTACTGCATCTGGAGGCAGTCTACAGCATATGATGAGGCAGTACTTGCAAAGGAGACTGAGGAACTGCAAGGTAGGAGGAAATGCAGGATGGTGAGAATTTTAGTAGTTAAGGAGGGTGAATTGTTCAACTATGTCAAAATGAGGTCTGGCGACTGGCTACTGGATTTAGCAATGTGGGTTGTGTGTACGGGGCATAAATTGTTGGGGGGGTGGGTAGTAGGTGATTGCAACAAAGCATAGTTTCTGAGGAGAAGGTGTGCAAAAGCCTGATTGGAATGGATTCAAGAAAAACTGGAAAAAAGGAATTAGTGATAATGAGGATGAATAGAAGAGATGATTGATTTAGAAATAAATTATAAGTAATAAATTCTGATTGTGCAGGATATAGACTTAATTTGATAGAGGTAAAGAGAGAAACGTACATTTTAAAAGCAGACATAATTCCTTTTATTGGTTCTTGCATCAGCTGAGCTGTCTCACTCACTGCACACAATATTGACAATTTCACTGATTTAGAGCTGTCTTGTTCTGTTATCAGCCTATTAAACTGCCATTTAAAAGTAAATAATTCCATTTTTTAAATTCAATCTTAATTCAAAGACATGTTAGAGGAAAATATTTTTATTTTCATTTTAAGAATGGCAGCTTATTTTCTGAGAAAAAGTAAATAATTATGTATCATAATAGAGAGCTTTATTGCAATTAAACAAATACAAATTTTCCCTGGGGTGTTAAGCAGAGCAATTAATCAAGAAAAATGTATTTAATACAGGAATTCATGAAGTCTCCTAAATTTTGGAGATTAAACATAAATGTTTGTAACTGAAATCTCATAGTCTAAGCTTATCAAAACTCAAAAAGATTAAATAATATGCCCAAGAACATTCAACCTTTTCAAAGAACACTTTTTTTTTTTTTGAGTAAGCATCCTGAGAATTGAATGTGAGTTGTTGGTTTTGTTAAAATATCATGGCTAATGTTGTGAAGATCTAAGCTAATGTTAGTATATGGGAGGAAGAAAGAACATTCTTAGGTGATACTGTGAAAGTAGCCTGAGAAATCCCAGGGCCATCACTTTGACCTTGGCCTCTCTTGAATTCAGTCTCCAGAAATGTGTCTGTTGGTCCCTGCTCAGGGATACTGTCTTACCCACATTGTGTTCATAGGTGTCCTTACCTTGTGAACAGATTCCTGGGCAGCACAGTGTGTCATTCAGGAAAGGTAAATGCGATAAATACTTTTTCTTTCACCTCGTCACCCCCCTACCCAGTAAAAAGCACTTTGGTTGAGGTCATAGATTTCATCCCAAGCAGTGTTATCTGAAATGAGTTAAAACTGCTCTGGGAGCTTGTCTTTCTCCAATAAAGTATCACTGTGGTAGTTTCCAAATATTCATGAAGTTTACATAGTAAGTTCATGACTGTAGAAATACTTGCCTTCAGGACTGACATGGGACACCTTTGGACATTATATACAATGTTCCCTTTGCCTCTGGGAGGGTTCCTGCTGATGTGCCAAGGACAGTCCTGTATCTATTGTATTGTTGACCACAGTGTTAATTGAATCTGAAGAGAAAGAAATTTAATTTGTGTTTCTTACAGCTAGATTGTATTCTTTTTTTTTAAATTTATTAAGTTTTATACTTTTTTTTAAAAAGATTTTTATTGGGGAATTGGGGGGATAGGAACAGTGCTGGGGAATTGGGGGAAAGGGAACAGACAAGTTGCTGTAGTTTTGTTCTTCAGTCTAGTTGTGGAGGACGTTGCTTCACTGGCTCAAGTTGGCACCATCATTGCACTCTTCCCGGGCGAGGCAGATCAGTCACCGGCTTCTGGATGGCCGCTCACTGCAGCTGCTGGCTGCTCACTCTGGCTGCTGGCTACATACAGTAGCCCATAGCATCCCACTGCCACAGGGGCTGCAGCCTACGCCGTCGCCGGCGACTCACGGCAGCCCAGCTCAAGGTTGAGCTGTTGTTCAACATCCTAGCTGTAGAGGGCAGTGTCACTGGCCCTCATATGTGGGATCTGAACCAGAGCACTCTGGTGTCCCAAGCCAGTTCTTAACCATCACGCCACTCGGCCGGCCCGAGATTGTATTCTTAATTGGACTTTTTAGTGACTCTTATCTGGAAATGTTATTATTAAGCTCCATTTATGTTGTTATATTTATTCTGATTACACTCATTAAATTCAATAATTTGATTTATCATTATGTAAAACTTTTCATATTATGTTTACACTATAAAATAAATATTATGAAATATATGCAAATAAACAAATAATAATAAAAGTGGTGTAATTATAGGTAATCAGTTTAATTTTTAATATTTTTAAGTGTTTTTCCTTTTTATGCAGTAAGTTTGTATTTATAATCACAAAACACGTGCAGAGAAATAGACTGTGTGGGGAGCATAAGTCTATGACTATAATCATCCTTGTGCTAGACAGTGTAGAGGGTTTTCAGGATTACTTTCCTGGATGATGATCTTACATTGTTATTGGAGAGCAAAACATAACCACAGAAATGTCTTGGAGAATAGATTAGATAATTAATATATTAACTATATTTAAAATATATTTTAATTGGAAAGGATGTGCTTGCTAGTAAAATTAATTTTAATCTTTCTATAGAAAGAAAAGTATAAGCTACCACATTCCTAGATATATTAAGAGAACAGTTGTCTAATTTTTCAACCTTTGGAAAAAAAAATAATGGTCAATAATGAAAACTGGCCTCTTTAAAGAATCATAGGATCATTTGATTAGTATCATTTCTCCAATTTACCCTTGTGCTCTCTTGTGCTCTCAGACCAACTTCCAAATTTTTTTCTGGTATTTATCACATAAATATGTGCTTATATTCTTAACCCCAAATTTTCTTGACCCTCGATGAAGCCTGCCAAAGTTTCATCTCTTAGATTTTAATTCTGTATTCTCTTCACTGCACAGAAGATTAGGAAGCAAATGTCTTAATATATTATTTAGTTCATTTGGAAATTGAACAGTGAGTATAGGGGAATACAAGGAGGAAATATAGTTTTATCATCAAGATTTATATATAAATGAATTTCACAAAAAGAAGTGTTAGAAGACTGACATCATTTTCTTTGCTTCTTACTCTGACTGTTTAATTTCTTTTTTTGATACTTCTGAGGGATCTTTCTTTCATTTGTACAATTAGTATTATGAAACTTCATTAAATATTATTCTGATAGTGTCTTATTTTCAGTAGACCACTACTATAAAGCTCCAGTGCATTCTTTTCACTTTGAATTCTTTGTGGTTTCTGTAGGTTCACAGGATCATCGAAAGTTAGAACTAGAAATGACCTTAAATGTCATCAGATCTTTAACAAAAGTAATGATTATATAGGTTTGAACCTATCAGAATTCAAATCGTGAGACATAAAATATAAGCACACAGAGTAAAAATATGATATGCTACATTAACCCATAATTGCTTTGCCTTTTTCTCTTTTTCTTTTCATATCACTGGAAAATAGAGTGCTTGTATCCATATGTTGTCTGTAGCTCTTTAGTTACCAAGTGTATGGCTCCCGTCCTACTGCTAATGAAAATAATGAGTTTTGTTCAACAAATAATATCCCTCAACAGTTTAAACTCCTATGATTACAATCACCATAAATGTTCTAGAGAGCAGATTTCCCCATTGGGAGGAATGAGTTAATTCTCAGTTAATGAGAAGAATTCTACTACAGCATCATGATTACCTGTGAGAGGTTTGTTTCAAAATCATTTAACATACTTGCCAAGATAATTTATAATTCATTGTGTTGAGAAGATGAATGAGGACATATATTTCATTTTACAGTAATGGGGAAATCTTTGAATTTCCTTTGCAAATATCCTTAGGCTTTTCTCAAAAAAAATATGCATTCTAACACATGTAAACACAGATCAGTATAGTAAGCATAAGTAAATAGCTAATACTATAAAACTTATGGTAGAATTTTTGAAGGCATATAATAACTCAGCGGTCATTTTAGCTAAATGAAGTAATTAAAATTGATGGTAAAAATATTTAGTTGAAAAGAAAAGTATAGCTCTCAAAACCAAAATTCAACTGGAAACCAGAGGTCCATAGCAATCAAGTCACGAACCATGAGATGATAATCCCTCAGAGCGGAGCAGATAAGTCTTAGAAGTCCTTACAAACAGTAACTGGAGGACAGAAAGAGCTAATGCCATGGAAAGGTAAATGCCTTAATAAAAAATTTGGGGTCAAGAAAATAAGTACATATTTACGTTATAAATACCAGAAAAAATTGGCAGTTGGTCTGAGAGCACAATTTTAGGAACCAGACAGAAACTCAGTCCTGGAGAAAAATGTTAAGAATTGAAGTCCTGAGAAGCTCATTGTAGCAGCATATTAAATATAGGAGCCAGAACCCTGACATAGGAGAAGGTGCTGAAAACTATTTGCAGGCCCAACATTTAAATATTATGGGGAGAAGGAATGGGGGTACTGAGCATAAAGTAAGGTGGCTGAATAGCCCATCTTCACGTTGGTGACCAGTGTGAACCGCCTCCTCAGAGCGAGGACAGGGAAGGGAAGGTGAGGCGGAGAGCCAGAGCATCTGAGAGACCAGAGCTGCTGGTTCTGAAGGAGCCAAAGGAAAGCCATTTCAGTTCAAAAGGGAAGGAAGGCTAAACAAACAGACAGAAAGCTGAGGCAGGATACAAGCCAGGGTGTGGGGCTATAAATTCAGAGTCGACCTAAGGGGAGGCAGGAGGCTCTGAGGCAGTGATTACAGTCTTTGGGGTATTTGGTGTGTGAGTGTGTCTTGCTCAAATGGCCATTAGACACCATTCTACAGGATGGATAAAGCTGAACTATCCCGACGTTTTAAACTTCCTCCAAGGATGGATTGTTCAGGGTGGCACTGAGGCTGCACGTGGCAGGTAAGTCACCCCAGGTGTAGATTGAAGGAGTGATTAGGGGACCAAAGGACAGGCAGGCTGTTGAGAGACGGTAAGAGAGAACTTGACTTCTATATCGGTTTGCTACTTTTTAAACCATCTATTATTGCAGACATTGTGATGCACATTTTTATAAGCATGCCTGAAGAAAAAAATCAAAATCCAGTTTTTTGTTTTGTTTTTTGTTTTTTTTTTTTGGTCTGGAAATGCTAAATGAGATTTTCACAGTAATGAGGCTGTTCTTCAAAAATGACCTCATACTTTAAAATCTGCTACCAATTAGAGGCTTGATTGATGTAGGGCAATGCTATTTAGCAGATTTCTACTTTCTGAAGAGGCTGATGTGACTACCAGTTTGGCAGTTAAGAGGTCACAGTGACCTTGTGTTTGTGTAAGTCAATAAAAAGTATAATGCTTACTTGAAATGATTTATCAAGTAAGGCTTTTTGTTTTTAAAAATGACTCCTAGTAATCTACTATTATTTTTTTAAAGGTAGCTACATCATTGGTGTGCAAATATAAACATTCATAAACCCCCAGTTAAGCTTTAGCTCTGGGAACATAACCATATTATTCATCAAATTTGACCCCTTACAAGATAGTAAAGAGTACTAAAGATCAGCATTATAAAATTTAATAACCTTAACCATGTCTCTTTTATATTAAAGAAAAATATTTCTCATTATACAATAATATTCTCCTGTAATGGAAAAACTGAGAATGCATAAATATAGAAAATAAAAATACTTTCATTAGTCCCACCGCAGGTAGTATATTGATTGATGTTTCCTTTGCACAGTTATGCATACTCCAGGAAAATGTTCATTTGTATTATATATTGTTTTACCCAGTTTATTTCATCTAACTTTGTATCATTAGATTTTTATAACACATTCTTCCAAATTACATTTTTACTTATTCTCAGTAATTATTATTTATAATAATTGCACACTGTACTACAAAGTGACATGCCATCATTTATTTAACCCTTCTTTTATTGTATATGCAAATTATCTCTATTTTTCAACCTTATAAATTACACTTCTATAAAGAACCTTATTCATAAAATATAATCCACATTTAGTTTCTTTAGACTAGATTCCCACAAGTGGGATTAACAAGTTAAAAGGTTGACCCAATTTTTAAATCTCTTGATAAAAATGTCACCTATCATCTTTCCAAAAGAAGATTTTACCACTTTATTAATTTTGCTCAATTAGAAAATATGTTTTTCTTCTTTCTCCCAATGTCTGTCTGTGGGGGTCAGGGACCATGTAGAGGATTAAGATGGCGAGAGATAGTGAAGGGAGTCCCAAGGCAGAGGATGGAGTGAGAAGCAAATGCCAGAAACAAAAAGTAAATCTGAGAGAAGATTAGGGCACTGAGATTCAAAAAGTCAAAAAGAGATGCCAGCAGATCATCACAGTGCTTGTCCCAGAAGACTGGATACAGGGCTATGCAGACTATGGGAGCTCTCCATCAGCAGATGGATGCTGAGAAGAGCTAACATGGGCCATGGGCAATCACCCAAAGGTACAGGTTCACAATTTCTTGTCCAAAAGCCTCAGGGCAAGGTTATGTTGTGAATTCAGATGTCTTGGGATTAAAAAAAAATTTTTTTTTAATTTAAATATAGCAATATAGTACATAACACTCCCACAGGGTTTTGGGTAATAAAACATTGATATTCTTTCAGCCAAACATTTAACTCTTAGTGAGAAACCTTAAGATTCTAAATAGCCTAACATTAATAAAGGTGAGGTTTTGCCACCCAATGAGTTTGCTGCAAAGTTACAAAAAATGGCTTTGGTTTTCAGAAGATTTTTGAGTTAGGAAACACATATGAAGATTGTGAATATGTGTATTGCTATTGTTGGTTTGCTTTTAGAGTTGTGGTGCATAAGTGGGTTAATTATACTTTGGGGCCCAAATAAGATTTTAAGCTTATTTTTTTAAAGAAAAAAATGAGGCTTTATTTTTGTTTTCCTTTTCTTTTTCTTTCTTTTCTTTTTTAACAAGTATTTTTTCAAAGATCATAAAAAGTACATATTTTGAGTGTGTTTTAAGAATTGAAATATTTTGTTTCTCTCTCTGAATCTTTGTATTTGTGAGATATTAAAAACAAATACAAATCTTACATTTTGACCATCAGGGATATTTTGTCTAAAATATCTCCTGGTGGAAATTAGATTTTCCAAGCATATATTTTGATTAAATATATGGGTGATATAAATTATCATACTTAGGGAAAAGATAGATAAATTTACCTTTGGGCTTATTCATTTTCTTGGCAATTACTGCTTTTCTCCTGTTTAAAATGTATCCTAGTTCTGATAATCACAAAACATAAAGGGTGACCTTGGATATTTGTGTAATACTTGAAAAAGTGACTCAACTAGAGAGAGAAGTCTGGATTTCTTTCTGCTATGTAATTTATGTCATTGAAATGTTATTTTTCCCTTCTTTATACATGCAACTTGATCTTTCTTAGAAATACAAAAGTCATCATTTTCAGATAAGAAGGATGGGAACATACAACCATAAACCTAGAGAGGTAATTTATTACCTGTGTCTCTTTTGTTCACATAGATAATTTGCTACCTAAATTATTTCAAATGCTACATAGTTATGATTCATATATCTTCCCTTGATATCACATTTTATTATTCATATTCAGAGAATTTTGTTCAACTTCTAACCTAAATCATTCTTTCTGTAATTTAAATTCATTATGTCTAACCCTATTTTCATTTGCAACAAAGAGTAGGTGCTTATCACCAAATTATATTTGTTCTCATGTTTGAAGGTTGAATTAATCTTTAACTTTGATTTCTCCATGGTAAAAACATTTCTTTAAAACATTATGCATTGCAAATTACTTCTGTGCCCCTTGCAGTTGGGTCAAAAGCAAAACATATAAATCTAATAAAGAGGTTATAATGACAAAAATGGTGGAAATTTGCCATTCAGCCAACTTTTATTTTTCTAGGGCTGATTAGGTGATAAGCCATAGTGTGGTAATCAACAAACAAAATAATAAATCAAATAACATGAGTTGATCTGACATGAGCATGTCCCCTAATGGCTTACAGTCTAGTAAAGGAGATAATATGGATAAACAAGGATGTAAATTCAGACAAACCTGGGTCTGAATATCAGCACCATCTCTTATCTGCATTAGATTTTTGGCACAGGACTGTAGTTCTCAGTTTCTCGTTTCTAAGTGATAATTGTAAAATATTCTAGTAAAAAAATCCTTGTGAAGATTAAATGAGATAATGCAGCCCAGGTGACTAACTCAGTTCTGTCCCTCAGTATCAGGCACACATTATAAAAGTAACTACATTGGTTAAAAGAAATATTAAGTATCTATTAAGTACCAGGCATTTATGTGAGACTGGGGGATGAACTATGCATAAATCATGCCCTGTCCTCAGAGAGCTTAAAGTCTACTGCGAACATCAATTATGAAACTATTCCATATTGTAATAAGTGTTTGACAGGCAAGACATAGTGCTATAGATGCAGATAAAGGGATGGTTAACACAATTTTGAGAGGGGGCAGACTTAGCTGTCTGACAAATTGAGATCCAAAAAAATATTTGGAAATTAGCGAAGCAAAGAAAGTAGATGGAGAGTGTTCAGCACAGGAAAAAATATATGCCAAAGGGAGAGGTGCAATAGCACAATAATTTCTGAGAATTGAAGCATACACTTGACTAGAGCATGAGCATACACAGCAAAAGAGTGATGTAATGGAGGATGGAGCTTTAGGCAGGAGCCTGGTCACAAAGGGGGGATGTCAGCCATGGGGAGAGATTTGGCTTTTACATCAAAGTCAGTGGATAGTTATTGGAGTGTTTTAGCGGAGGAAAACAGAGGGACAAAGTGGGATCAGATAAATATATAGATGTGCTTGCACAAGTTGAGAAATTTCCTCTCTGTGATCTTACATTTTCTTTTTGCTGTAAATTATTTGCTGAAGATAGGGCATAAGGGTGGTAAGGAATCACGGGGTAGGTAGGTTTCAGAAGAGTGGAGAATTCTCCTAAACAGCTGAAGTGAGGTGTGACTCAATTGAGATATTATAGAAGGCTTTCAGGTAATCATGGAGGATAAAGTTGAAATTAGTGCACATAATGTGTCGTCTGGTGGGTGTGAAGGTGAACTTACCCAGATTCCCCTTCAAGGAAGGATCGCAGCTGGGTTAAGGGGAGTGTGTGAAGCTCATGGCCTCCAGTATCAGCTCTGTCAGTCTACTTCCATTGCAGAATGATACCTCCCTGAAAGCCATCTTGATTCTCCTTGGTTCTGGAGAACACATGCTGCAAAACGTTGATATCAACCGGAGAATTCGTGTGATAATTTTTGTCCACAGTTCTCAACTGGCCGCAGTTCAATATAGATTAGGTAGACAGCTGCTGTAGGCTAGGGTCAGGGATCTATTAAGCAGAGGAGGCAGAGAAACAACTGAGCATATAGGCAAGCGATAGATTCAAGTGAGGAATACACCGTCTACTTGGCCATAGAAATGCCGGGAGATGCAAATAGAGAGAGAGGAGGTCCAGATGATTCCATGGACTAGAAGTAGCAGTGGGAGTAACAAAGATACTCAACATGAACTAGCCTAAGAAATATTATACAATTATTATAATGGAGAAATCTATATGCTTCATGAGAAAGTAAGACAGCGCTGCTGTAGTTTAAAGATACGGGTAACGGATGTCATTATATGTAAATACTGATCTGATACTACAATATTGGGGAATATTCATCCTGTTTTCCCTCCACTCGTAATTGTCAGAGCCTAGCCAAGCAATGAAATGAACTCATTTGAGCTAAACATTTAATGGTGTAATGTGCTCTGCATCCAGAGTGTTTATCGTATAACAGGGGACGTCGCCTTCTTACTCAAAGGATTAAGGCATTTGAGGCACTGGCAGAAGCATGTGAGGTTGCAATGTAGGGGGGTCAGGAGAACCTTCAACATTCCTCAGAGACCACTTCATATGTTGCTATTTTCTCTGAAGACTTAAAATTATGGAATCAATGAATAATGTTATAGGTGTTGGTGTTCATGTCTTCAGCGTTAGTTGATGAATTCCTGAAGCCGTGTTTATCCTTAGACTCCTACCCCAGTGCCTAGCACAATGCATGGCTTGTATGACGTCTTAAAATATGTTTGAAAAAAATCAATATTTTGTAGCTAGAGCAATATATTTAGTGTAGTACTATTTTTGTCCCCCCTGAATAAATTTAATCCTTTCTCATTTGCACATCTAAATCTGAGAGATTTTCTAAAGTGAATTAAGCAAAATGGTAATTACCACTGTTGACTCTAAGGTGCTATATGAATTCATGTCATTTACGACGATGTATAACTTTTGAATCAATCATGTATTACTTCCTAAATATCATGTGTGTGCATATATATATATATATATATATATATAAACATATGACACTTTTAATATTGAGTGAGATCTTGCTATGTACCTTACTGTATATTTTATTTTAATCCTTTTAACAATGATATAAATGAATAATATTATTTTCTTTATTTTAAAAATGGAGAAACCGAGGCACAAGGCTGTTAGTAATTTGCTTGAGGCTCTTAGGAAGGAGCAGAACCTGGATTTAAACTCAAGAGTCTGTGTTGAGAGTCAACAATCTTTTTCCACTATGCTCTTTAGCCTCAATTCTTTTTGAACTGCAACCTATGTCAAGTAACATTTGCAGTTATAGCTCATTCAGTATTTTGAAGAGACGGTTCTATGGATAGGTCTTTACTTCATTCAACAAGGATGATAAATCTTATGTTAATATTTTATTCTCACATGATTTTGGCTATTTAAAAGGTATTTTAACTTGTCAAATTCTATTTGAAGAGATATATGAAGAGAGATATGTCATTAGTATATCTTTTCAACAGTGCCATAGAATATTTCTGTACTTTATGTCACATTTTAGCTTTTATTAATGTATGATTATGTATATGTTGGAAAGTCTTAGTTTCAAACTATATCTTTAAATTGAATAATTTTATTCTTTCTAGAGGAAATAATACAGGTCTTGGAGCCTAGGAGATTTGCCTACAAAAGTCTGACAGTGGACACAAAGATATGACTTTGAGTGAGGTACTCGCCTCAGTTTCTTCCCATAAAAGTGCAATACTTACCTTGAAGGATCACAATAAGAATTGATTAATTAATCACATATGTGTGTGTGTGTGTGTATGTATATATGAATAAGTGTCCACCCTGCAGTAGGTGGTCATAAATGTTCTCAACATTTTAGTACACCTAAATATTCAGTTATGTCACTTCATGCAAAGATAAATGTCAGTGATACAAATTAGACAATAGCAGTGGTTATTTTCTTTGACTCTAAAAATCAATTATTTGCACTGAAAATGTTTTAATCAGGTTATGTTTTTTGCCCTTACTGAAGACAGACTAGTTGCAGAATTGCTAACTCTACCCTGTACCAATCATAAACAATTGACAAAAACAGCTTGACTTAATTTGGTATTTCAATATAAACTAAATGTTAAAAGTTCCAGAAATTTAATTGTTAATGTTAGGAAAAAGTAAGAGAATGTAATAATCTACAATAGCATTCACATTTAAAAATAATTTTTGTAGAGAAGTTAGTATTGAATAAGGGTGGCACTTTTAAAATTGGCACGTGCACTTTATAGAAAATAGTTCATTAAATTCCAAAACACCTGTGACTAAAGCAGTGTCTAGCACATGGGAGGCACTCCTTGGGATTTGGAGAATAAGCATAGTTAGATTTGTTGTTTTTTTCTTTACTGATATGGATGTCATTACTGGGAATGATTATCTCATTGTCCAGTGATACGCAGTTACAAAATAATGGAGCTGAGGTTTGACCTCAAAGCTGGTGTTCCCTTCACGACACCATGTGTGCAAGAGATTATTGTAGGAAAAATATGTTGTTGTGGTTTTTCCTGTCTTCATGAAAAACTGAATGAAAGGAACCAGAATTGCACTATTACTAGCTAGAGTCAATTCTACATTTCAGCTTCATGGAATTTTAAAGTATGCAGAGTTGAAGGGCAAAAATAGAGACTAGGTTAATTCAGCCATATTCTTTTAATTTAAAAGGTAGCAGCTTTACAAGGCTCCAATATAACACTAACCAGACAACAGGAATTGATTATTATCAATGGATACACCTAAATACATACATATAATGGATACACCTAAATATATATATATTAGATCTATCCAATGTTACACATTATATAGATATAGATATATAGATATAGATATATTGCCTGGGTGTGTTCACTTTTAGTTCTGATAATAAAGTAATATATACTGTAATATATACTAGCTGTAAAAACTCTTCATATTGAAAAAACATAAAGAATAAGAGTGAAACCCTCTCATGGTTACACAATCCTGAGATAGCCTATGTTAGC
>NW_017732073.1:891413-892435 GCF_001890085.2 Hipposideros armiger | reverse complement strand
TTATTATTAAAAAGGATATGACAGATGTCAGTGTATCTATATGTTATTTGTCTTTTAGAAGCAATGTCTCCTATGCTGAGTGTACCCACAAAAATAATGGTCTGGAATCTCTTCATAAGCATCACCCCCAGGACTCGGAAATTGAGATTTGTAATTTGATAGCCTAGTAACCTATTTAGATAGCCTGCCTTAACTGGCATCTATTGGCCAGAGTTAAGGGAACAAGTAATGGTTAGTTCTAAGGAATATAAAGATGATCAGGGTGGGCACATACAAATTTGATTTCTATGCTGCTCACTCTGGAAAACCTGAATATGAGGCTATCATTCATCAATGTGTACATTCTTTGCTTAATCAAATATCAGCGATAGTCTATAATGCATAAGGCATTCTGGTAGGTGTCCAATACACATTAGTGAATGAAACTGACATAATCTCCACCCTCTTGTAGTTTACAGGTTAGTCACAGGAGTTACAGATTCAAATGCCTTCAGGGACAAACGGATAAAATGAATGAGGCTTTTAAGAAGCCTATAATTAGTGGTGGAGGCTGTGGCCAAAAAAGACTGAATATTCTACTGGACAGAATTCAAATTCAAAATATTTTAAAAATGAGTCATACCTTAGGGAGAAAAAAAAAAAAAGACACACCTGGAGTCTGAACACTTTACGTGGCTCTCTGCTCATGAGTTTGAATTTGTGATAGTGAATCAAAGTTCCTACTGTCCCAACAACTGTGAGTATTGTGTCTGCTTTTGTGAGCTGGTTCTCCCATTTATCATAACATCAACTGTTGCTGTTAGGAGCCTGGAAGAAATTAGCTACAGGGGCTAGAATGACTTTTCAAATTACTATTTAGAGAGCAGCAGCATTTTAGCTAATTGAGTAAGCAGCTACCTTAGACACTTCCGGCCTGTCACCAATTGGTGCCTCATGTTGGTTAGTTGAGACTGCTGTCTGCTCAGGTATGATTCAGCAGTTCTGGCCAATATGCTGGGTTGCTTTACTAGCAGTGGCTTTTC
>NW_017732073.1:885800-889848 GCF_001890085.2 Hipposideros armiger | reverse complement strand
AGTGTCACTGGCCCTCATATGTGGGATCTGAACCGGGGCCCTCTGGTGTTCCAAGCCAGCTCTTAACCAACACGCCACTCTACCGGCCCAGAACCTACATGTCTTATTAACAGGAAGAATACCACTTCTCACTTAAAGCTGTCACCCTGCTAAATTTCCCCAAACCTTTAAAGTTTACATAATTCAAAGGGTGTCTAGATTTTCCACCAAAATGTGGAGGGAAATAGGAGCCTGATCTTCCCATTCTCCAGTTCTTGTTGTTTTTCTGTACCATGTAATTTCCATGTTAAAGATTGGATCGTCCTTCTAACAAATGATGTTCTCTTATGCAATGAGTCTTCCCTCACCTAAAACCCTTAAAGGCCTCCTTGATTCTACAAAATAATCATTGCAGCTCCTCAGTGTAACAGCAGAAATCACCCTGTGCCCAGGTTCTCAGGAAGCACCATGTTTATATGTAGCTTTCTTTGGTTCACATATGAAGCTTTGTCCATGGATGCCACTCTACCCCAGGAGTTCTGTCAGCACTGTATCTAACTTACTCTATATCATACACATAGAACTACCATCACTGGATGCATTCTAGGGCTCAAGTAGCATTATATTTTAAACACTTAAAACCAAAACACTTAATTATATGCTCTATTGAGAGAAAAGATCACAACTTAGTATCTAAAACCAAAAAAGTGAAGTAAGAGAGAGTTAGGCTGGTCAGGCACAGTCTTGCTGAACAAGGCAAACTTCTGATCTCATTTAGAGATTGGCATGTGGATTACAGATACACAAGTGGGTTAACTAGACTTTAGAAGCTTTCCACTTGAGTGAGATTACTGCTGATTGGCTGACTGTTAAAAGGTGGGACTTTCATTGATGGTTGTCTTTCAGAGGCTCGTCATTGATAGATTACAATTTTAAAACCAATTCTGAACCTGTAGAAGAATCAGTCTATTCCTACAGTGTGGAAACTTTTTAATGCTCATCTCTCCTCATAAGGGAACTTTTCACCCAATTTATACCAACTCTTCTGAGGAGATTTGCCTGAGTTTACTCAGAGTGACTCCTTATTTGAAGAAACCTCCAAAGTGACTTACTTATCTAATAGATAGTATCTAGGTGAGTCCAACACCATATACCTATTATTTTGAGGACCAGAGGGGCCTTGAGTGACTTCACGGTGATTTTCTGGTACATTTATCACTAAAAAAAAAAAAAAAAGACTGTGAAATATAAAATTTTTGTTGCATTATCCCACTAGACTATGAAGATTGAATCCATTAATTATTGTATAAGGGTAATAATATGGTAAGACAGATGGAAAGGTAAGTCATTCTCATAGAGATACCATAACATTGTAGTTAAGAACACAGAGCTTAAAGGACAAATTGTCTGCTAACTACCTGATAAATGATCTTGAGAAACTCACTTAGTTTCTCTATGCCTCTCTTTTCCCATCTGTAAAGTGGAGGTTAAGATATTACTTTTATTGGGTTGTTAAGATTAAATTAATTAATATTAATATATGAAAAGTATTTAGAACAGTTTTGATACATAATGCTATATAGTAATAGTATGTGTGTGTGTGTGTGTGATTTTGCTTTCAGTATTATTAATAACATAGACTAAAAAAAAATAAAGCCATTTTGGTAGTTGAGAAGAAAGGGAAGGAGATCTCCGATTTGTCGTCATGTTTACTATATATGTCTCACTTCTTAGGAACGATGTAGGAGATCTTTGACACATAAACTGTGAAGAAATTCGAATGAAGATAAACAAAATATGACAGAAGGGTCAAAGTCCCAAATATCTATTTACCTTTGATGAAAGCCACTCTCTGAGTTAGAGAATTCATAGCAAATCAGAGTACTCTCCTAACTGTAAATCTCTAAATACTTAGAGTTAAAAAAAATTCAAAAAATAGTAAGAACGAATTTTGAGTAGCTATCAAGGGAGGAATGTCAGAAAGGGGAGTTGAAGGTATATGAGGAAGTGAACAGGAGTTCCCCAGGTTTTGTTATCATGGGGATATTACAAATTGACCACATTCATAAGACCTTCAGATTTTCAAACCCACCTAGTCAGTGGTTCTGTGCTTTGGCTACAGATAGTAAATCCTTGGACTTGTTTTAAAATGTAACATGCCTGAGGCCCACCTCAGATCTCTAGGGCAGTGGGGCCTAAGTATCAGCAGTTTTTCAAAGCTCCCCAGAAAAGTACAGAGTGTAGCCAGTACAGAGAATCACTGAAGTGCTCTATGTGTTTCTTGGCTGATGGCTTTTGGGTTTTGCAATAGAGGCAGCAATTGTTCCTTTGACACTTGCTACTTTACCAGGTAACAACCTGCTTCTCTGAAGTTTAGCACTTGATGCTGTATTGCTCAAAGTGATAGGAACAAATNGTACAAAATTACATGATTTCAAAGAGAACTTATAATCTTGTATGTTTTTAATACAATAATTTCAAAATACTTCACTTACTGGTATTAATTTTTTTTTCACGAAAACATTCCCCTCTTTACTTACCACCATACTCTCTTCCCCTTAATTTACTGCATTTTGTGTGCATATCAAATTTCAAATATTTTAATTCATCACTGGATAGAGGGTTTTGGGGGATTTTTGAGTATTTGCCGATAAGAAGGGTAATTTGCCCTGGACACTTTACTCTTCATTTAGGTGGTGGTAAAATTTCTGTAGCCAATGTATACCATGCTTTGATGACTCGTGCATCTGTCCTTTTACCCCTCTATAGCAGTATCAGCTATGCCCATTAACCATTACGTCGGTCTCTTTAGCTATCTAGATTTTTAATTTTGTAAAGTGCTCTTATCTGTCCAACTGGATTTAGAGAAATTTCTATTCCCCAGTGTGCCTTCTTAGTGGTGGTATTCAACAAATATAAACCCACTAAGAGAAGTAGATATTAAGGAATTTAAACAGGCTACCTTCAGGATTAACAGTTTGTTTTATAATTTCTATGAGTTTGGAGAGCAATGGATAAAATTTACAAGGAAGAAAATGATCTTTTTTCTTTAATTTGACCTTCCTTGAGCCCAGATGGCAAGGGTAATGCTATTAATGCATAGTACTGAACTAAGGGACTTAAGTTATTTCTTGGCTAATTTAGTGATAACCTAAACATTACATTTTATATTACTGTCTTGAAACTCCTCTGTGGTTTTTCACCTGATTTATGACTATCACAAAAATGCATATTTCCCACTAATTTTGCAAAAAAAAATTTAATTTGACAATAATGATTTACTGTTCCTTATGATTGCAGCATTTAACTTTCTTTTAAAAGATATTCTAGAATAATCCTTTCTACCATTTCAAAGAATGTTGAAGTTGTTCGAAGGGTACCCTCTCATTTGAGAAATATAATAAAGTTGTTACTGAATCTCCTTTTTTTTCATTTCAGACATATAACTAGAATCAAGTACTGACTAATTCCTGTGGATTTGGAAATTGTTTTATATGTTTTTGTAGCATACAGATTAGATTAATTCTGTTTTCACCTTTGTCAGAATTCTCATTGTAGAAAATGTGACACATACTGTATTTGGTAATAGGTATGATTTGTGATTCCCACAGGATAGTGAAAAATCTTACCAGTTAAAGTCTCCCTACTGGCTTATTTTTATGAACTGTATTGAATTTTAAATTTGGTTCTTGTGTGTCTGTTGACTCAAATAATCTTCTTCATGCAAAATAAACTCAGTTCCATTTGAATTTATTTTAGATAATTGTTAGATAATGAAGAGAGTCTCTGGTCTACCCCTAGACAAGAGAAGGACTATGAAATACAATGCATAGTGGTCTCAAATATGCCTCCCCTAACTTTGATAGGAAAATAAATATAAGTATTGTGCGTATTTGAGTTTTTAGCCTGAGCTTTCCCCTGTCTGCCCTCTGGTGGGGCTACTAATAAAGTAACTGGCAAGCTAAAATAATTAGGTAATGAGAGGATACAGAAGAAAATTATGCATACACCAGAGATGAAGTGAGATTCAGAGTTTTACTTATCTTACTTTATAAAACAGGGTATATAC
>NW_017732073.1:878523-880295 GCF_001890085.2 Hipposideros armiger | reverse complement strand
AATTTTACATCAAAACCATAGAGACAAAACCATAGAGAGAAAAGGCTTATATTAGCCTTGGGATTGCCTACCTCTAATTCCTACACTTAAATTGATAATTTTGTACAAGTTTTCAATATCGGTGTGTTCTATCACCAAAATGTTAAAAGATACTGTACATCTAGGTAAATACAGTATGGAATGCAGAAAGCAGTACTGTAGTTGTAAAAGCTGGAGTTTTGAGCTAAATCTTGGATCAAGTTTTGGTATGCTATATATATATATATCCATCAATTCTCTAAGGCTTGGTTTTATCATTTATAAAATGAAAAGAATACTTATTAGAGTTATGATTAAATAATATAATATTTGAGAATAAGCTGACACACAAGACATTGAGTAATAAATGGGTTTGATTAATGTTTTCATTTTGTGTGTATATGGAAAACTAACAAATACACAATCCTGAATTAGTCTCTTTATTAGGAAAAGCTAGAAGGCTCTCAGCTTGACCTGGACATCTATTATGTCAACCACCTTTGTACAGCACAGGATCAGCTTGCTGTCACTTAGCATTTTTCTATGCACAATAAGCTAGCTGAAAATGAAGAGAAACAGGGAATCGTGTCTTAACTAGGATTCTCAAAAATGACTGTAATCTCCCCATGTTTAACTGGAAGGTTTTTTAATATCTTAATTTCCATTGTTTGGAGTGGATGTAATTTCCTACAACTCCAAGTGGTGATTAATAGTTTCCTAAACAACTCATAGGTATGCAGTTGACTGACATACAGAACCCGTTCTTTCCCAAGTCATGAATGTGCTATAAATGTAATGACTCAAAATCCACTTTCCCTGAAAAATGAAAATTGATAGTTCAACCTAATACCCCACCCTGTAGAAGAGGCTTAGTCCCCTTTGTGGAATTAAAAAATAACAGAAACAAAAATGAGCAAGCAAACAAAGAAAAACTACCTTGACTAAGAAAATGGTCTCTGTTTACCTAAATCTCTTATGTTTAGAGATTTCTTTAGATATGGAACCAGAATTCAGGTGGAATCATTATTTTGTTATTAATAAAATCAATAATCATTCTTTCTTCAGTCATCAAGCATTTTTTTGTGTGCCTATTATGTGCCAGGCACATTCAGCTTTCAGCTGCATCGTCACCTTCAATTTTCCATAGCCCAGTGCTGTAGGCACATGTCAGTAGGGTTACTGATTTTGTGGCCTCATCTGATGAGACGGGTAGTCATTCCTGTGTCTGTCTCAAAATAAGGGCAGATGTCACCTCAGGCACAAGAGGCAAGAATGCTAACTCCAATGACCATTCATTGTGGTTTATCAAATTCATTTAGCATAAATATTACACTACTCTGAATTGGTATTTCAGTAGGCAAAGCAATCACAAAGAGCCCAGAACTTGATGGCACTATATATTTATGAGCTAGGAAGATGTGTTAGACCTGTCTTAGAATTGGGGGTTATACTTTCTGGATTCCAGGTATGATGGCTAATTTAATGTGTCAACCTGATTGGGACACATGGTTCCCAGACGCTTGGGGAAATGTTATTCTGGTGTTTCGGTGAGGGTGATTTTGAATGAGATTTGTATTTCAATCAATAGATTCAGCAAAGTGGGATTGCCCTTCCCAATGTTGGTGGGCATCATCCAACCTAGTGAAGATGTGGGTAAATAGAACAAAAAGGCCCAGTGAGAAGGAATTCCTCCCACCTGACTGCTTGAGCTCCAGCATTGGTCTTTTGTGATCTTTGGACTGGGACCGAAACAT
>NW_017732073.1:871719-878015 GCF_001890085.2 Hipposideros armiger | reverse complement strand
AACATATCAGAACAAAAATAAGCGAAGTAGAAATAGAGATGATATATTTGGCTTTGTCAATCAAAATGACTAGAATTGAGAGAGTGTCCAGTCACCAATAGAGTGATGAGTAAAAGTAAAAGCTGTTTCCATGCTTAGCACTGTTTTAAATCAGAAGACCCTGGGTAAGCTCCTTGACACGGCCTCTTAATAACTGACTTCAGGGACATTTACATTTCTCTAGGTGTGTTTTCTCATCTATAAAATAAATGTTTGGTACTACATCACTGGTTCTCAACCCATTAGTATGACCTGGGAAAGTATTTAAAAATACTGATGTCTGAGCCCATCACCAGAGATTCTGATATAATTGGGCTGGTGTAGGGACAAAGCATCAGCATTTAACTTGGTCGCTAAGTAATGCTGCACTGCAGCTAGGCATCAGGATGGCTGTTGTGGATTGTAAGGTTCCTTATTAAAGGATAGCATTAGTATTGACATGAGGTTAGTACTGGACGAGGGTTAGAGATGAGGTAGTATATACTGAAATCCTTTCAAATAATATGATTTTTATGTTGTTAAATGCTTATTTACTTTGGAAACAGGAGATTGGGATGAACTACAAATACAAGAAAATGTGGGAATTTATAGTCAAGGACTGGCTGGAGATCAGTGAAAGCAATACGGTCATCCCACAGTGTTCTTGGGGGATTGGTTCCAGGAACCCTGTGGATACCAAAATCCAAAATGCTTAAGTGCCTTATATAAAATGCTGTAGTGTTGCATAAAACCTATGCACATCCTCCCATACATATACAGTAAAAACCCTGGATTGCGAGTAACTTGGTTTGCAGGTGTTCCGCAAGACGAGCAAACATTTCTAATACATTTTAACGTGGTAAACGAGCGATGTCTTGCAAAATAAGTTGTTTGTTTCCAGAACGAATTATGCTCGCAAACCGAGGTAGTACTGTGCTTTTTTTATGAGTTTCAGGTGTACAAAGCAATATAATAGTTAGACATTTATACCCCTAAGAAAGTGATAACCCCCTCTCTCAATCAACTACCCCTCTGATATCATATATAGCTGTTTCAATTCCATTGACTCTATTCCATATGCTGTACTCCACATCCCATGACGATATATATATATATATATATATATATATATATATACACATATATATATACACACACACACATATATATATATAATTATAGCTGACATTCAATATTATTCAGCTTCTACTTCAGGTGTACAGCACAGTGGTCAGGCATCTACATCGTCCATGAAGTGGTCTCCCTAATAAGACAAGTGCCCATCTGACACCCTACAAAATCTTTACAACATTATGGATTATAGTCCCTGAACTGCCTTTCATATGCCCGTGGCAATATTGTGGCTACTAATTTGTAGTTTCTGATTCCTTTACCTTGTCCCCTATCCCCATCCCCATCCCCCTCCCATCTAGCAACCTTCAGTTTTTTTGTCTATATTTCTGAGACTATTTATGTTTAGTTTGCTCATTTATTCTGTTCTTTAGATTCCACATATTCTTGAGATCATATGGTATTTATCTTTCTTCATCTTACTTATTTCACTTAGCATAGTATTCTCTAGGTCCATCCATATCGTTGCAAATGGTAAGATTTCATTCTTCTTTATGGCCAAGTAATACTCCATTGTATAAATGTACCAAAGTTTTTTAGTCAGTCATCTACCCATGGGCATACATATACTTTAAATCATCTCTATACTGGAATACCTAACACAATGTAAATGCTATGTAAAGAGTTGTTATACTATATTGTCTAGGGAATAATGACAAGAAAAATCTGTACATGTTCAGTACAGATGCAATTATCAAGGCCTAACTATAGTCATGTGTTGCTTAAAGATGGGGATACGGCCTAAGAAATACATCACTAGAGGATGTCGTGGTTATATGACTATCATAGAGTGCCCATACACAAACCGAGATGGTAGAACCTACTACACACTTAGGGGATGTGGTGTACCCTATTACTCCTAGGCCACAAGCCTGTAGAGCATGTCTCTAAACCAAGCAACATGAGTGAAATCAAGCACAAGGGAAATAATGCAACCAAGAGATGCAGTAAGCAGGAGATATATGAGACTGCTCTCCAGGTAATGCATCATACTGTTTTATAGCAAACTTTTTTGTAAGTGGAAAGAGTACCTGTTAAAATAATAAAAAAGTATAGCACAGTAAATGTGTAAACCAATAATGTAGTCATTTATGATCATTATTGAGTACTATGTACTATACATATTGGGAGCGCTATCCTGTTACACTCCTGGCAGGGCTGTAGGTTTGTTTACACCGGCTTCACCACAAACACGTGGGTAATGCATACATGGCAACGTTTACAACATCACAGGTGGTAGGAATCTTTCAGCTCCCTTATAATCTATGAGATTATATATACGTGGTCCATCATTGAGCAAACTGTGGTTATGCAGCACATGACTCTACACAGTACACGTCAAAAACAATGTAACTTTTTGAGAGAGCTATTTTCTATATGGTTGATTAAATCTGAGGATGCAAAGCTGATGCATACTGAGAGCCGGCTGCATTATTCAATGTACACAACAGTGGTAAGGGAAGGTTCTGGTTAAACCTACCTAACAAGATTCTTCCTGAAGGTAGGTCAAGGTGATCAGAGGTCACCTGGGAGCTGGTGGAGTATGAGGGACCTGATGAGATATTGAGGATGGGCAATTCTGGTTAAACTGACTTTACAGATTTCTTGCCAAAACTGGGCAACACATAGAGGAATGCCAAAGCTTACAATTCAACGCCTCACTGAAAAAGAGCTCAGAGGTGCCTGAGTAGAATTTGTTCAATGAGAGAATTTTTGTCACTTGTTAAATTTATCAAGAGTAAATATGAACAGGATTTCATTAAAAAAAAAGCATGATATCGGGGGTGGGAGGGCAATAGATGGGGGGAGGGAGGTTGTTACCTGGTGAGGGTGAAAAGGGCAACTATTGTATTGTTCTGTACACCTGAAACTAACAATAAAAAATAAATTAAAAAAAAAACAAAAAAAAACAAATAGAAACACAGAACTTCAATTATACCCGACCATAAAAAAATGAATGTTATCTATGGTTATTTATAATATTAATTGTAAGATCCTAATGTTCAAATAGATTTGGTATAAAGTGTAAGCTGAATTTTGNTGGCTAGCTACAGACAGAAGGCACAGGGTCTTGACTACAGCAAAATTAGTTCAGGAAGCTTCTGGTAATAAGTTTCTGGTATTGCCATTACCAGATTAATGGTAATGGCAATATTTATATCGCATATTATTAGTTCATGGTACTTGCACTGTATAGCAGGTTGTTTGTGTTTTTTTGTCCCCATTTTAATGCCTTTTTCTATGTTATTCTGGGTCTTGAATATAGCTATATCATGTGTGATTATTATTCATACTGATTTCTTAATAAATAATTTATGTTTTTATATACATTTATATGCATTGCACTTAGATCTAGGCAATATTTCCCAATGTTTGTGCATTCAAATCATCTGAGGAGTTTTTAAGAGATATAGATCCTTGGTCCTTATACAAGACCAATTGAATTAGAATCTTTAGCAGGTGAGACAAAGACATTGAATTGAACTTGTTTTAAAAAGTACCCTAAATAATAATGTGACCCAAGTTTAAGAACCATTTGTTTAAGAGATATAGATAAAACAGTAAGTGAGAAAAACAAAAATATGCATTCTAAGAGAAAAAGAAAACAATGCAGTTTAAATTTTGGCAAACTTTTTGAGGTAAAGAAGTAAAATATATTCTTATTAAAAAATCCTAGGCTCTCTTAGAGGTGATTATTAATAAGTAGTGAGTTTAAATTTATACCTGTTCAAGGAAGTGGAATAAATGACTCTTTGAAGTTGCTGTTAGGGAAAGGGTTCTTGTTTCTAGATTAAATTGTCAGGAGTAGGTATTTATTCTTCAGCATTTTGACATTAGCCCAACACCTGAGTAAAATACCGAAGTGAAAAATAGATTTGAAATGAGACCATAATCCATTGGATGCATGTTAGACTCCATGTTCTTTATTCTCAGACAAATCTTTGGATAAATAGTTCTACTACCTCAGTGGAGAAAGTAGTAATAATTTCCTGCATGAATGAAGTTCATTATTTGAAAATGAAATATGTGATTAGTGTATATTGAATTACATATAATGTAATCAATGATTGATTATGCTTCTTATTTCCTACATTGCTTTTTTATTTGAGCACTAGTTTGAAATCAAACTCCTCACTGGTTTTGCAAGGTGTGGAAAAAGAGAGGGACTCTAGAATCTGGTGCAATAATAGTTTGGGGTATCCTATGTTTTTGTGTGTTGTTTTAAAATGGCATATGATGATGAGATATTGATTAAAATGCTAAACCTTATTTTTTAAGAAGTTACTCAATTTGTAATAAAAAAAAAGTGTGTTCGAAGAGAGGGGTAGTATTTTGAGAGGGATTATGGCAATGTATCTTTTACTGTAATTTTTTTTTTAATTTAAACATTCCCTGTATTGTTTGGTCACACCCCTCAAGCACTCAGACGCATATGTGTATACTTGTGTGTGTAGAGAGAGAGAGAGAGAGAGAGAGAGAGAGAGAGAGAGAGAGAGAGAGATTGATCATGAGAAATTGACTCACATTGTTACAGAGGCTGAGAAGCCCCACATGTGCTGTCTGCAAGCTGGAGGCCCAAGACATTGGAGGTACAGTCCCCGTCCAAGCTGAAAGACTTGAGAACCAGGGACACTAATGGTTGTAATTCCCTGTTGGAGCAGAAGACGAGTGTCAGAGCTTAATTAGTCACAGTGTGAATGAGGCCTACCTACACTGGGGAGGGCCATCTGCTTTACTGAGTCTGCTAATTCCAATGCTAATCTCATCCAGAAAAATCTTCACAGTCACACAGAGGAATTATGGTTTAGCCAAAATTCAGAGCACCCCTTGGCCAAGTTGGTAAAGTTGAGACATAAACACATAAAAGTAACCATCCTACCCNGATCACTTATTTAATCACAAAAAATGCACATAAAGTAAGTAGCTTCATTTTAATATAATTCCCAAATTATCGGCATTTGAGCAGATCGTGTTAGGTAGAAGGACTGATTTTGACTGTCACATTTTTTTTAGGAAAAGGTTAACATATTTTCTAAAGCAAATTTAGAGTTAAGAAAAGCAAACTTGTCTTTATATATTAATGAAGCAGACATTTTACATATAATTTCTTCAAAATTTTATGGTCATCAACTTTTCATTTACTCAAGTAAAAACAAGAAAAGTGAAGCTATGATCTATCACTGTTTCATAAATTGAAGCCTATTTTAAATAAAAAAGGACAATCTCACATTTTAAGAATTGCATCTAATTTTATGAAATACTTTACTAAAACTCATTATATCTCCCAATCAACATTTCAATGTCATCTTAACATTGTCTGTATTATGGAGCTAACCTTTCACAGCCTATCTAAAACATTAACTTTGCATCTTTTTCTAAAAAATATATATATTTTCTCCCTAGTCTTACAAAATCATTTGATTAGTTGCCATGACAGCAAGATATTATTCGTCTGAGGGAAAATGGCGATATATTTTGGTTTATGCCATGTCATTGGAATTAACCCCCTGTTGTTCACAAAAGGTGAAGAAATTCACAGACTCAGCCTGAAATGAGGAGAGCAAGGAAGTAAGTTTATTCAAGAAGAAAGATGCTCGCATACAAGTTGCTGGGGCCGACAGCTGCCCCTAACTTTAGGTTAGCTTTTTCTTATATAGGAAAGGGTAGGTAAATCTCCTTACAGCAGAAGATGTGATGTATAGACTGAGATCATTTGATTGACATATGTTGGTTATATAACTAGTTTCTTTCTGTGCATGCTCTTACCCAGAATGCATACAGAAAAACCCACAGGTGGGGACCAAGCCTTAATGTTTATTTTATTTTAATTTTATTATAATGACACTAGAGTTCAAGTAATGGACAGGTCTTAATGGTTTGCGCATGTGTGACGAACCAGCTAATACCAATTGGGTCTCATCTCCCCTTTTTAGGAGTGTTTGGACATTTTGATTTATTTTTAGGGGATGAACCTGGGTGGTTCCTGGGGAGGGGATACTGGCCTGGGCAGTCCCTCTTCAGGCTCAATTTTATTAACCCTTTTCTGCCTCATCAGTTTATAATTATTTTCCTTTTTTTATTAGTGATATTAAATGTTTGAGTTTTTAATCCTTCCATTTGAAAAATATATACTATATATAAAAATG
>NW_017732073.1:867924-869460 GCF_001890085.2 Hipposideros armiger | reverse complement strand
TCAAGTAAAAGGTATAAGAAAGGCATATCTTGAAATGTTTTGTTCTTGGTAATCTGTATGTTTCTTTGTCTTTTCTCACTTTAGGCAAACTGATATGCCTGTATGATATTTAAGTATTTTAAATAAAAGAAAACTTACATTTTTTTTAGAATAGTTTCAGATCATATCAGTATACAAGATCTTACTCTTCAAGTACACAAATGTTTACATGTGAAAAAAGCTTAGATGAAAATATATTGCCGGGAAGTGACTACTACTTTCTTTCCATAGGGCTTGGGAAAGGATATCTATCACAAATAATCTCTGTGATTTAATCATTGTGACATATTGTTTCTGAAAAGTATCTGAAGTAAAGCACTCTGTTCACTTAGTTCAAAAGACAGGCAAATCTTTGTTATGCCTAAGGAGTATATGAAATGAAACCGATAATGCAACTAGAGGATATAGTAGAGTAGGTTTGAATGATTAAAAAAATAAATTAACTAGTTTTCTACTTTAGAAAAGTTTATTCATGATGCAAAGGACAAGTTCAGAATGATCGTGTGCTCCTTCTATGTCCTGATTACATAAATTTATTGGAATGCATCTGTATGTTTTTCAAATGATGAAGGCACATTATGATGAGACATTTAGGTGAAAAGTTATAAAGTAGAACAGGTCCTCAAATAACACGGTTTCATTCAAGGTAGTTTCATTATAACGTTGATGAATGCCTTAGGAACTTAACTCTTGTTTATATCAAGTAGCCTGTGGCAAAATTGGCTTCATTATACATCTTTTTGCTTAAAGTTGCAGAACCCATCGACAACTTTCAGGATGTGCTATAGTTATTTGCAAATATAGTTGGTGATTTTATTATTTTTTTCCACAGAAGCTTCTTTTTATGTGATATCCTCTTACATTGGAAAGAGGGTGGATATATTAAGATTTTTAGGTAGTTTACATGGATAGGAAAATTTAACATGAGCTGAACTTGGTATAGCCAAATAAAAACAAATAAATGTGAGAATGGAGGAGAGCTAGGATAAGGCTGAGTCTACACCATGATGTAACATTATACTCATGTGGTGGGAGTAGGGGAGATGCATGGTGTTGCATTGCTTCATTTGCTTATTAACCATAACACCTATCCATACTTGAGTAGTATAAAGAAGCTCATAACACTGATATTTTTTAACTTCCTTTATATTGTAAATTGAGTTATTTTTCAATCCATCTATTTGGGCTCATGTGGTAGAATCACATAGTTATTTTTCTATACTTTGTGGAACCTTTTGGTTTGTTCAAGCCTTGGGTGAGTCCCAGAGGTGTGGCAGCTCACACAATGGGGAAGGAAAGTCAATGATTCCTGAAGGTACATAGGAAAGGAAAAGGAATGTGTTTTATTCTTGAGAATAGTGCAAAGATTTCACTCTCAGTAATATAGGTATCTGAATGTGAAACAGGTTCTCATGTTGGCAGTTTGCCAGACATCTCTAGTTTCATTGAAGTCCATAATGCAAACATGTGCTTTATATGGAAAGTTAAGCAAGTAAT
>NW_017732073.1:864719-866114 GCF_001890085.2 Hipposideros armiger | reverse complement strand
TTCAGTGCCTCACAAAGTACATGGCCCAAAAATAATTCTTAATAAATGTTTGTACAGCCAATGGGTGAATCAATGAATAAATGATAAATGAATCAACAGAGTATCTTTAGTAGAATAAACTAAAAATTAAAATAAATTCATATTCATATTCAAGGTTTAAAGTAGTTATAATTAAAAGTTTATTAAATCATCAAGGTGCACTTCCTTTTGTATACCAAATCCTGGAAGTTGGAAGAAATATAATGGTGTTGAGAGAGTAACACAGCCCATTTATGTAAAATTTGTAAGAGATGATTTTGATTCCCCTCTAAATGTGTTCCTTGAAATTCATGAATTTGGGATGCCATGCTAAGGGTGTGCAGTATAATCTTTCTTGTTAAATTATTCATCATGGAAGGTCCTACACATCTGTGTGGGATGCACATCCCTTGCTTTTCCTGCATCCCTCTCTCTGGTGGACACTTCCCATAAACACAGGCACCTCAGATTTAACAGGTGTGCTTAGTGCTCTGCATGCCCCTCATCCTGATCAAGCCACTCTCGCTTTGCATTGCTATTTGCTGATGTTTTTTTTTTTATTTGCTCTTCATTCAATAACACATGGACTTCACTACTAGCTTCAGTCTTTCCCTAAGTACCATTTTCTGGCTCTTTTAGTATCAGCCACCTTCAACATTTCACGGACTCTGCTTTTCCTTTTCTTACTCTTCTAAAGTTCCATTTTCTTTTACCTATTGCAGATACACACTTGAATTGCCATATACTGGGATGTTTAAGCACAATTGCATTCAAAAGCATGGCTTAGAATGTCATGCTCTTCAAAGAGGAATTGTTCAGTGTTCCTCCCTTCCCCTATTCAATTGCACAGAGACATTTTCTACACACACACACACACACACACACACAGAGAGAGAAAATAAAATTTATTTTCTTTTCCCTTTTGCTTCCATTTATCATCCTAATTTTCTGCCTCCAAAATTTTCCAAGGCTTTGCCTTCACACTTTGCCTCCATTGCTTCCCATTTCTTCTTTTCTTCTTCCCTCGCTCATCTATCTCTATTCATGGTAGAGCAATCATTAATATTACTAAGTGCCTCCCTATTAGACAATCCAGTGGACATCTTCGTGTCTATATCTTACTCAGTCTCTCAGTAGATATAAAATTCTTGTCAACTCCTGTCTTATTAAGAAGCTCTGTTCTTATTGACCTCTAAGACATCATACTTTCTTTGTTTTCCACTACTGTTGTCCTTTTCTTTCTCTAGATGATGCCTGTCCCCATCAATTTAGTTTATCTGTCTGCTGATGTCTCTGATATTTATATATCTGCCCTTGTTCTCCTCATAATTCAGGTTCTACTATCATAAATATAACTATCTCTTGAGCTCTCTAGCT
>NW_017732073.1:862359-863501 GCF_001890085.2 Hipposideros armiger | reverse complement strand
ACACTAAATAAGTAAACTATACTCCATAATGAGAGACCTTGGACAAGTAATTTAAAATTTAAAATTAATAAATCCCTTTTATATTAATTATTGTTACAAGGATCTGTGGAAGTGCTAAAATGAAAACAGGTATATTTAAAGGTAAACTCAAAACAAAATGCATTTTCAGGAGTTAGAAAGTCAATGGTTTTAGAAACTAAAATTAGACAATTTATAGTAAATGCAAATTTTTACATATGTAGGTAACCTAGACTATAAAATGTTTCTCTAACAAGAGGAAGCATATATGTTCTCCTGTAGAACATTTTTTTCTGTAAAGACAGCATGAGAAATTTCCAGAATTTATAAGATACAGTGTTACTTCCTGGACATACTTTATGATATAGCATGTTGTATCTTTAGTTTGAACTTTAAAAGCACTTTTAAAATTATTGTTAGTATGTAATACTCCTGTTTTAATAATGCAAAGTCTAAAAATACCATATTAAGCTTAAATTTGTTCATATTAAATTCAGAATCATTCAAGAAGTTTCCAAGAAGAGCTGAGATAATAATCAGATTCTCTAATAAATCAGATTTTTTTTAATGGTTCAGTTTAGGATTTAAAAATGGAGATCTAGAAAATGGATTCAGTTCCATTAGATTCTTCTCTCCAACATGAGCTTATAGATATTTATTACTTATTAAATAATTAATAATATATGGTATGGATCCCAGACCCATGAAAAGTTTCTGGTATTTTTCTATCAATATTTTATCATTGTTCTAACCTAGGATTAAGCATTTTTATATACTCAGGAAACACAGACATTATTAGATGAAGAGCACAATGGGATTTTTGTAGTTCCATGGATTTTGTTAAAATATGCATCATCCAAGTTAATTATAATACTTAATTTGATAACTACCAAAAACAACCTCATAAAACCCCATTGAAGAGTCAAGTTGGCATTTGGCTGATCTTAAATATTAAATTGAATCAGCTATTAAACACTATTTTTGAATATATAATCCTTAACACACACACACACACACACACAATGTTAAGTAAAATCGAGAGATAAGCTTTTTCCAAGTGCTTGACTGAAACATAAGCTTTTCAGTGATTTTGCCACCAGTTTACTTACTGCTTTTGAAGTATT
>NW_017732073.1:859784-860762 GCF_001890085.2 Hipposideros armiger | reverse complement strand
AGTAATGGATACCATCAGAGAATGATAATACAAATGATTTTACATTTTTTTCTTATTTATGTTTTTCCTGCTTTCTTAATTTCTATAATGAATGTGAGAGTTTAAAACGGAATAATTATCATTCCTTAAAATATATGTAGTCAACATATTTTTTCATCTTGTATGTTATGATACATTTTTTTCAAAGAGAAAAATTCCTACATAAAAATCAAGATTAGTTTTTTTTTCTCTTGTATGTTATGATACTTTTTTTCAAAGACAACAATTATAATTTGATTAGGTGTTAATATTTTGCATTTCTATGATAATACCTTATTATGTCATAAACATATGTCAGAGAATAGCAGTATGTACTGAAACCAGAAGACTAGGTAATTTGAAGCTACACTTTAGAGCACTAATTAAGCAAGCTGCCATGACACTCCTTATAAAGTTACACATTGCTATCCAACATGATTAAGATGTCCCATGACATACAGCAAATGAGTAGCAGATTTAAGCCTCTTGATGTTCAAATTGGAATGATTTTGCATTACCTTCCAAATGCAGTTTTATGTATAATACACCAATTGTACTTTAGTTATATTAGAGAAAATGTATGCTTAGAAGTACTACAGTGCAAACAGGAGTCATCGGGATGTTCATTTAGCTTTTTATTCTTCTAAAAAACATGTATCAATAATCCTTTAGTTACTGTGTTGACTGAAAGAAGAGTCCTTATTTCTTCTGACTACACTGTACCTTTTCATTATTTTACTAATATTCCTCTTGTTTTATTTTCTCATACTCCATATATAATTTATTTAGTGTGGGTGTTATTGTTATGGCTTTATTCTTAAAGCAAGTAAGATAAAATTGATGACCACATTTATTGAATTTATAAATTATGTTTTATAGTTATTTTTATAAAGATATTTAAACAGGAGCTCCCTCTGATCTTGAAAACATGACCTTCATAGACATTCAACTACATTATTA
>NW_017732073.1:857293-859189 GCF_001890085.2 Hipposideros armiger | reverse complement strand
TAAAGCTGGGGAGAAAAAGATTAATGAAGGCTCTCAAGTATATCTGCCTAAAAAAGAAATAGAAAAATCAATGTATTGTATATTTATATTTAGAGCCTGTATTCTTAGAACAACCCCCCCAAAGGGGGAAAAATACTTATGCCAGGACCAGCAAAGAATTCAATATTTTAAATTTCAAAAATAATAAATAAGCAAATATACATATTTTCTTATTTTTGATTCCTAGTTTAAGAACTCCAGTTCCCTGATTTGGTTAAGAAAATTAAAAGTCAAGTTATATTGATAATCTAATAAAGAATATATTACTTGATTCTGATGAAAGAATATATACATATGTTTTATCAGTTGACCACTGACTTGACTATTCAAGTCATTAGATCCAACAACTGTTTTAATGAAAACAGAATATTGAAGAAATTATACACCCCCATATTTATTGCAGCATTATTCACAATAGCGAAAATATTGAAACAATCTTAAGTGTCCATTAATGGATGAATAGATAAAGAAAATGTGATGTCACACACACACACACACACACACACACAAAATGAAGTATTATTTAGCCATGAGAAAGAACATCCTGCTGTTTGCAACAACATGGAAGGACTTGAGCAAAGTACGCTAAGTGAGATAAGTCAGACAGAGAAAGGTAAGTACTGTATATAACTTATAGGTGGACTTTAAAAATATTTAAAACCATAAAAACAGAAATTAAAATGGTGGTTACCAGGGGGTAGGAGGATAGAACAGATGTTGTTTAAGGGTACAAATTTGCAATGGGTAGTAAATAAGCCCTAGAAATGTAATGGATAGTATGGTGAATATAGACAATAATACTGTATTATAATCATCAGACTTGCTGAGAGACTAGAACTTAATGATTCCAACCACTAAAAAGAAAAGAACACTATGTATTGTGATATAGGTGCTAATTATCACCACTATGACATTCATATTTATTATAATGTCTAAATATATTAAATTAACATGTGTACACCTTAAAAAAACCTGCTTTGATTAAGGAATTATCTTTGCAGTCAATAATCCTAAAAAAAATTAGTTTCATGCATAGACAAAATGTACATACATATCCCTGGTTAATCATTTTGCTAACCCTCGGTTATTCAAGTGGTAACACTTATAGCTCTTCCATGTTGAATATCACACATGAATGTTCAAAAATCAGTATATATATTTGAATTTAGTAATATAATAGTTACAAACTTTTACTATCCCCTACCATTTTGTAAAGAACAATTGAAATTTGAGGAATTGAACATGGTCTTCACCATGGAGAAGCATTCAAACTTACAGGAAAAATAAGAAAAACATACATGAATAACATGCAAAGTTGCTCATGACCTGTAAATAGTAGATGACAATATAGTAATTGGAATTGTGAATGTAGGAAATGAAAAATTCAGAATAGTAAAGGGATTTAGTTAAAGGAATAAGGCAGTGAGTTCTAACTAGCATTTAGGCATTTAGGATATGGGTTATTGAAAAGGAGGCAGGAAACCATCTCCTGAATTATTCAATGACTTGATACTGATTGTTTTCACTTAGGAATCTTGTTTGAGATTCAGCCTTATTTGCTGGTGTTATATGTGGTGCCATTTAGAAATTTTCAAGCAAAGGAGCCAAAATTGGTTTTTAGTACTCTATTATTTTTCAGTACTCTATCAAATATAGCCATTCTACACTGGCAGCTTATAAAACTATTTCAGTGAGATTTTTGAAAAGTTTGGGGAAAACCAGAGTGATTTTATCTTAAGCTTTAACCTGTATTTATTCACCATATTATGTTTGGTACACCTGTTTTCTAACTCCCTGGCCCATTTACTGATCTATATTAGCTAAAAAATGATTAGTAACACTGCTTCCTTTTTATGT
>NW_017732073.1:853969-855093 GCF_001890085.2 Hipposideros armiger | reverse complement strand
GTTTTAAAAATTTGTTGAGTTTTCACCTAAAGTTCTTACTGCCTTTCTTGCTGTTTCAACAATTAATCAAGTGATATAGAATAATTGAGCTGGCCTTTGTTTTTCTACTTCAGTTTCAATAATTTAATTATCTTCTCTGATTTTTTGTCAATGATGTAGTTTGTGCATATGCTCACTCAATCTGTACTAGTGGATGTAACATTAGGTTCCAACAGTAATTATCATCTTAGTATTCAGATGTCATACTGGGAAGAGATACATATAGGCACAGCATTAGATGTAGCAGTGAATCATAAAATTCCTGTTTTGTTTGTATCACATATCTTCAAATTTTATCTATGCTTTTCATCTTTTTGTATTCAGGCAGTTATTTATATGCTAGCAAATATACATTATGATATACTATTCATCTGGAAATTGTTTTGAAAAGGCAACATTCTATTTTGATGTTATAAAAGACAAATTTTATAAAGCCCATTTTCATCAAGAACTGGTTTATTTGAATCTGTGCATTTCATATCGAATGATTTTTATGTTTCCATGGGTAAAATAATTGTAAATATATTTCCTGTGGCCATAGAGCTGTAACTCTTTCCTGCTGCCTTGGAAAAATACCTTAAAAAATAAAATAATAAAATACTTAGATTTATCTGCCTTTTAATAAATTATCTCTTATCAGAAAAATGTATGGTAATCAGTTATTATAAGAGCAACATGTGACTTTAATAAATAGAACAGAAATACTTCGCATAAGCTTGATTAACAGTTCTATATCTTGGAGCAGTCTTACAAAATGACATATCTTAGGCCCTAGCCCTTTGGTAGGTTTGCTCGTAAATCAGTCATTGTTTGAGAAGATATTTGAACATGGTTCTAGTAAACAGAATACTGCACCCCCCACCTCCCACCCCCCACCCCCTTCCAATGTCCACATTTTAATCACTGCAACCTTTGAATATCTCACCTTACATGGCAAGCTGGACTTTGTAGATGTGATTAAGGATTTTGAGGTGAGGAGATTATTTTGGATTAGTTGGATGGGCCTCACATAACTAAAGGGTTATTAGAGGAGGAAGGAAATGTGATGATAGAAGCAGAGGTCAGAGAGAGAGAGAGAGAGAGAG
>NW_017732073.1:851365-852994 GCF_001890085.2 Hipposideros armiger | reverse complement strand
CCTAATATGTCTAAGCACTATTCTAAATAATTTACATGTGTGCACTTAATTAATGCTTGCAACAACTCTGCCCTCACTCAACACAAGAGGAAACTGAAGCCGGAAAGAAGTTAGATGATTTTTTTCAAGGTCATACGACTAGCAGGAAGCGGAGTTGACAAAGTGTGTGTTTTGTGTGTGTGTGTGTGTGTGTGTGTGTGTGTGTGTGTTTCTGTGTGCATGTCTGCGTCCCCACATACTCTCACGCATGTACTATATGCACTCAAAAGTAACCTACAGACAATAACATTATTTGCTAGTGCTATAAGGTATGCTCTGATTAGATTGTTAATTTAGTTAAAAATACTATTAAAAATAACTCTCGCACTGGCTGTGGTAGAATGAGGTAATTTGGAGCCTGGGCTCTGGAGCCAGACTGTCTGTATTCAGCTCCCAGCTGTCATTGCCCAGGCTTAAAGCATGGCTCCCATGGACAAGTATTTAACCATACTGTGCTTCAGTTACTTAGGATAATAAAGTGTGTGTTTCGAAGAGTCGTTAGCAGGATTAAGGGAGTTAATCTATGTAAAGTCTTTTGGAACAAGTTAAGTACTGTGTCAGTGTTAGCTATTATGGTTATTCTTTTAATTGAAGTACAGTTATCTAATATGCATGTATAGTTTCATAAGAAAAACACTTCTACACATACTTTAAAACACAAATCATTCATTTCATTTGTACCAAATGTATAGTTTGGTCCCCATCATCATCAGTCAATGTCAAATAAAATAATCTTGGGTAAACTAATTTTGTCAATTGTATATTTACATGCAACATGGTTAAGATTTGTTCAAAGCAGAAATGAATGAGTCAGGTTATTGCAGAGCTGAGCTTTCCTCCCCTTTGAAGATAGTCAGGAGACGCATATAAGAAATGAACATTTAATGCTGGAATAAACAATGCTTTAAATCAATGATACTTAAACTTTAAAACACTGTGTGAGAACGGTCTATAGGACTTGTTAAAACACAAAGTGCTGGTCTGTATCCCCTTAGCATCTGATTGAGTAGGTCTAATGAAAGGCCTGCGAATCTGCATTTCTAGAATTTCCAACCAATGATTCTGTTGGTCCACGGGTTATACTTTGAGAAATACTGCTTTAAGTCTTTATGTCATGTCAGAAGCAACTCTGTGAAATAAATCTATATCTGTATCTCCATCTCTATCTATCTATCTATCTAATCTATCTATCTATCTATCTATCTATCTATCTATCTATCTATAGTTTGTTTTTCTTGGCTTCTATTTTAAATTGTCCTAGATTAGATTAGCTAGCTCTGTATTAGATTAGATTTGGACAGATTAATAACTATCAGAATACCAGGATTATAGATTTAATAGATTTCCTATCATGAGAGATTAAGGGTTGCTTTTCAATGTCACTTGGTTAAGTGATTTATTGAAAACAAAAAGGATTCTGAATTTTTATTAGGTACTCTCTACCAGTATTCAATAAGCTATTCCTTTGTCTAGAAGTGTCCACCTTCCCTGATCTGCTAGCTAAACTCACTCTTTAAAAATTATTTTTAATATTACTTTTATCTGGGGTGCCTCTCTGATACATAACAAATTGTTCTCCTTTTCTTCTAA
>NW_017732073.1:841727-848315 GCF_001890085.2 Hipposideros armiger | reverse complement strand
CTGGCCATTGAACACTAAAGCTGTTTGAATCACTATGCTGTATACCTGCCTGTGAGTAATGTACCTGACCAAGTGAACATCTCTGCTATATTTCACACACCCCATGACATTTGAAAGCACCGTGTTCTTTAAAACCTTTGTTTGTATTTTGTTGGGAGGGGGAGAATTATATGGCACTGAACCAAAATATATTTCCCTACTAGCTAGATCCATTGATCTTAGGTTTTCTACAGGGCATAGTGCAAAAAAAAAGAAAGAAAGAAAAGAAAAAAAAGGGGGAGGCGGAGAGAAAGATTATATATTTGAAAACAGCTAGTTTTATGTATCTTTAATTTTTCTGTTTTCCAGACTGAAAGGCCTTTTACTTTGATTGAGTTCTGAGTCCAATTATTTCTCACTTTATTAATAGAGTATGAAGCCCAGCATATGTAGTTACATTTTATCCATTATATTGAAAGAGGCTAACTTTGAGAGTGCTACCTGAGTCACCAAGTGGCCATTTTTTCCTCTCCCTAAAAATGAGAAGATACATTTTCTATCCTTTTTCCAAATTCTTCAGGAGTTCGCCTTTGCACTGTGTTGTTATTATACCTCTGATTGTCGGATTTTCTACCAGTCACTTCTCAGAAGGCTATGTCTCTGGAACTGTGTTGGGTGCTGTCTCTACGTGTTCTTAGGAAGCCCCTTTGACCCTCTTTGCTGGTAGTTGCCTATGTGCCCCATTTCTTAAAATTCTTAGTTGTAGGACTGATGCCATCTGGTAGAATAGAGTTTGCATGACAATGACTTTAATTCTGTTAGATTAATTCTCCTTTAGAGTCTCAGAATTGTTTTCCCTTTAACATTAAGCAAATCGGAAGGTGCTGATTGAGCAGTTGTCAGCTAAGTAAATGTGAGAATCGGATGTTATAAATAAGTTAAATCCACAGATAATGACCCAAACTTACTTTAGCTAATTGTTTACTCTCTGCTACAGCTTTTAGCAATGTTGTGGCTATTTAATACAATTGACTAAGTTTTATTTTAACTNTGTTACCGCAGAAATAGAAAACTAGTACAACAATCATTCATATATACCAGGATACAATGTTTCCTAAGAAAGGCCAGCTGAAGTTTTACTTAGTATAAAGTAGACAGTTCATTCCTGGATACCTCTTTTCCTCTCCTGGATATTCTCTCCTGAGAGATGAACTGCCTTCCTGGACCTTCATGCCTTAGCACAAGCATCCTGTCCAAATCACCCCTCCCCTCGGCCCCAGCTTCCTTTATCTCTTTCCTTTACCACCTGACTGTTCCCCAACCTCACCACCATGACCCTGTGTTTGCGCTCTGTTGCCTGCAACTTGTAAAGCGGTGACCTGAGTTCTATTTTTTTTTTCCTTTCCATGAGAATGTCTCTGTTGCTATCAATCTCTTTATACCTGTTCTCTAACTTACTACTAAGATAGTTCAAACGTACATATAGAGAGGATTCTATTTCAAACCTAGTTATAGAAAGGACGTTTAGAGTAAGCAGGTCTTTCTGACCCTACTATATCATTCACTTTACCACTAGTGTAAAACTATTACAACTAGTTGAAGAGTTTAAAAAAAGCAGCAGTTGTCGGCTGTTGAAGCAACTGATTAAAGCTTTTAAAGGAACAATTAAAATGTAAACATTCTTGGTGCAAACCGTAAAATACAAAATATAGACAGAACATCTGTTATATAATGTAACCTGACTTTTTATTTCAGGAAAAAACAAACAAACAAACAAACAAACAAACAAAATAATAGGACCTAATATGTCTAAGCACTATTCTAAATAATTTACATGTGTGCACTTAATTAATGCTTGCAACAACTCTGCCCTCACTCAACACAAGAGGANTACTGGCTAAAAACTCCCTCACAGACAGTGCTGTGTGAGCTGGTGCATTGTCATGATGCAAGAGGCATGAATTGTTGGCAAAAGTTCAGGTCATCTAACTTTTTGATGCAGCCTTTTCAACACTTCCAAATAGTAAACTTGGTTAGCTGTTTGTCCACTTGGTACAAATTCACAATGAATAATCCCTCTGATATCAAAAAAGGTTAGCAAGATAGTTGTAACACATTCGCAAACTTAATTGTCAGACCTTTATATATAGAATATTGTGCCCAGAGCGTTGTCAACACTCAAATATTAACTCTTGTCGTTATCATCTATTTGAACTCTTCATGCCTAACATGTTTTACTGAGACTAACTGCATTTAGAGTTGGATTTAAATTTTTTTTGTATCTTTACAAAATTTTAGTTGTAGACCCATAATGTTTTCTATTTATACTCGTATATTACAAGCTTTTTCAGCCAGAGGAAAAATTAAACACCATTAGTCTGGTGTTTAAATGCTTTTCTGGGATAATTTCCCACTGTCTTAAAAATTTGCCTTACAGGTGAGCACAGGTTTACATACTGGCTCCTCAAAAAGTCTTGTACTTTCTCATCACTAAACATCAATATGTCACCAAAGGGATTCTTCCCTCTTCACTGCTTTTCCTAATAGTAAGTGTCCCCCAGCTTTTCTGCTTCTCATCAGTATCACTTGCACCTACCTCAGTCCACTGGAATCTGTCTCTTCTTTGAATCTATAAAACACTGTCCACAGTAACGTTTCAGGAAACACATTATATAATCATAGAGCTGGAAGCCAGAAGGTATTTTCGGGATCTTCCATCCTGAACAATTTATATATATACTTGAGACATCTGAGATACAGGGAAGTTGACTGAGTTGTCCAAAGTTACCCAACCTCTAATAATAAACGTTAACTAGTTAATTAAGATTTGTAGAACAGCTACTATATGTTAAATATTGTTATAGATGTCAGAGATATAGGAGTAGACCAAACTCTCTGACATCAAGAGCAGACCCTGAGAAAAAACATATGAATTCATGTGGTTTATTTGAGAGGTGACCTCTGGAAGCTCCTGTAGAGAAGTGTGACAGTGAGAGGAAAGACAGAAAGCCAACAGAGCTACAGTACTGAGAAGATGACTGCTGAGGGCAACTGTTGTTCGATTTTGCTGGAAGTCTCTGTGAGACAGTATAGAATAGTGCTTCTTACATGCTGTGGGGAGTTATGGGGAAATACATTTCTTAAATACATTTTTATTCTGTTGTGGAAGATTTTTTGATACTTATTGTTTATTATTAGATCCAACAGAAATAAAATTTTCCTGTAAAATTGCTTTAAAAGTTTTTAATCACTTGTACTCAGTTTCTGTATTTACTTAATCATGAATCAACAATAATAATAATAAAAAATAAAGATACACTTTAAATAACACTGGTATAGAATATGCTTTAGAGTTGTTTTCAGGCTCCACTCCTAGAAAGGGTATAAGAAATCTTATACTTAAGATAAATTTTAAACTCTAGAAATGTAATAGTTTTTCTAGACAGAGAACTTGAATTATATATAAATTGAAAAAGTAAATTTTGAAAATAATACTTATTTAAATTTTAAATGCATATTTTTCTATTCCTACATATCACTTCATACCTGATAACCTTACATGTCATAAAAGTCTATTTGCAGATGTACAATATTTTATGTAATATTAGTCCCCCCAAATTTGCAACCAGTGTATAAATGTATCTATATTAGTTATGTATGTGTAAATAAATATACGAATATATGAAGTACACGTGCATATTCATAGGATTTATACACTCATGTAATTCCATAATATAGTCAATAATTTCTCTACATACTTGAGATCCTTCACTTTGCCTTGATGTGACAATGTTAAAGGCGAGTTTCATGACAAACAAACATGATGAGGGAGACTTAAACAAAAGGACTTTACACCTTTCCAGACAGAAACCTTTCGGTTGCACTGACAGGAAACTTACCTGTAACCTAGAGTACTTCCCAGGTTTGGTTTTTTTTATAATTTTAAAGGCCACTGCATCCCTCTCCTCCATACTCTAGGGAATTTTTTTTTTTTGGTAAAAGAAATACAGTGAGCTTTAGAAGTTTGATAATATCAGATGTAAACCATAGGATCTATTTGTTTTATCATTGGAAACTCAGAACTGAGATTAAGTACCTATTATTCAATGCCTATTTACATTCAGACGTTCTAGGCTTACATTTTAAGAAATCTCTCAACAAATAGTTTTAGGTTAAGCATTCTGGTTGATGCTATACAGTCATTTTGCCTTTTAAGAGGGGATTGTGTTGGCCAGTAGGACAGCCTAATATGTGTTTGTATAAGTCTGAAGATAAAAGTGGAGAGAGCTGCTGCCAAAAGAGCACAGAGCTTGCTCCTGGGCCTCTGAATAACACTGAAGGTGGACCAGTTCCCAGCTCAAGTGGAGATTTTCCCTGTGGGTTTATGCTTCATTCAGCAGGAGACAAGCTGAACTGTAGTTAGACATGTCTAAAGGTAGAAAGCAGGCTATATTCTCAACATCTTGTTTCATTTCTGTCTTTAGGAGTCACAATAACTCCTGTTGGACTTTCTGATCCCAGTCTTATATTTAAATATAAATGTGAGTTAAGTATTTTCTTTGTGGATTTTGCAGCAAAGGAAAAGAAATTGTTCCTGTAGCAGAGTAACTCTTAAGCAAAACAATATATCTTAATCAGCTAACATCTTCAAAAGCGTGCTTTTTGAATCAAGTTTCTGTTTTTCTGTGATAAAATTGTTCAATAGACTTTTGTTAAAAAAAAATAATGGAAAGCTTCTATTGCTATTTCACATCAACACCTAAAAATCCCATAAGCTTGAATATTTATTCTCCAATTTTTGACTTTCCCCCAAAGACTTTCTATCTTTTGTCATGTATTATTTGATATCCTTGCCTAAAATGTATTTTAAGATCAAATTATTCAATATATAATCAGATTTTCTAATGTAAAATTCGCTTATGCTCATTGCCAACAATTTAGAAATTATGAAATAAGTGCTATAAGTAACTCATGATCCTTCAGCTTAGACTAGCCAACCCAAAATTAACATTTTGAAGCATTTCCACTTTATCTTCATAAATCATGTGTGATTTTAACACATACATACACTTGCTCATAAAGGGGGTAGAAGTAAGTAATTTTTTTACTTAACATTTTATTGTTTTTCTATTTTTTTCAGTTTTGTTCTGTGGTGTTACAAATTTTATAGACTTCAAAATCCATACATATGATTCCATCATTTAATTATCTCCCTATTATTGGACATTTTTGTTAGGTATGCCATTTATAAAACTACAGTGAACAACTTTGTTTACTTTCCATTTTTTAGAGTAGAAGTGCAAATGCTGGTCAAAGGGCATACGTATTTTTATTTCTCTTGATGGGTAAGGAAAAATTGCTATTAAGATAGATTACATTACTAAAGTAAGTACTTGAAACACAAACACAAACCGTCACCTGTAATGTATGAGGTTCCCAGTTCTATAAATTATTTTTGAAACAACTTTATATGAGACATGTCCCCCCACTCCAGGTTTTGAGTGCTTTCAAATGTCATGCAGTTTATTCTCACAACCATCTTGCTAGGTTGATATTGTTTTCTCATATTTTATCCTAAATACGTATTTCTGAAACTAATTTGTGTTTGTTATATCTTCCAGTGATTTTTGTCCTTTCTGATTATTACCTTGTACATTCTTTGCTCTCTTTGGGAGATGGTTCTTTTAGGTATTAGGAAGAAAATACCACACAATGATTTTTATTTTTGGAATATCTGTATTTCCATCTTCCATCTTTTCCATTTTTCTCACATTTCGAGTTTAAGAAATCTTGGAGTGGTGTGAGGAGTATGCTGCCAGTACATCTTGATACTGCATTTTACTCCTATCTAAAGTTTCCATACTGTGCTCGGTTGCAGTGTTCTCTTTACATATCATACATGAATAATGTTCAAAAGCTCTCAAGGTCAAGGTATCATTCACTATTGTAATAAATTCCATGTGCTTGCACAGTTGCAAGTACACTGTAAGCATCCAGTAGGTATTGGTTAAGTGAAATGATGACTTAATGAAGACATGTTTAGTAAAGGCTGCCCCATATATACAGATCAGTAATCACAGAAGGCCTGGCTCCCTACTAGGCTTTAGCTTTACTCTTAGAACTGTGTTTCCTCCAAGAACTGTGTTTCCTAGTTCTCTGGCCAAGGTAACTGATTGACTCACTGCTTTAGAACTCAGATCTCGTTCTGTGTATGAAAAAAATCTCTTTTCCCCCTTAGTCCACCTGAAGGAAGGTTGCTATTCCCAGGAGATCATGGGAAAAGTAACACAGCTTAAGCTAAAAATGACTTGTAAATATGGAAATAGGTAAGATTTGTATCACTGCTCTCCAAAGTGCAGCTACACATTAGCTTAGGGGAAGTGGCTCTGGCCCTCATGAACATTCTCCATCTTCCTCCCACCTTCCCCAAATCCTATCACCACCAATGCGCTTGATACTACCTACATTAAGCTGGTTTTAATTTTGCTTAAGCTTAGCTTTATATATATATATATATATATATATATATATATATATATATATATATATATATTTGTGTGTGTGTGTGTGTGTTTGGTCAGTGTTGCTCAAGCAATAGTTCACCATAAT
>NW_017732073.1:833103-835429 GCF_001890085.2 Hipposideros armiger | reverse complement strand
TTCATGAAGAACCTTAGTTCTTTTGGTGAAATTCTTGAATAGGACTTTCATTTTGAGGGGAGGAGGGATTCAAAAAGGAAACACGGTCTATCATTTTTAAATTTTATTTTATTTATTTTGTACCTACTACATTCTAAAGTCATAGTAGGTCCTGGAGACAAAATCATAGATAATACAGGCTCTCTCCCTCAACATGCCTGAACGCTATTTGGTGGAAACAAATAAGAATTCACAAGTATAAGACAGTGTGATATAAACTGGTTAGGAGTCAGTGAAGGATTGGGACTCTGTTGGCTTTCTATAAAGTCATTCATATGCTCCTTATCTGGAAAATAGGATAATAATGCCAACTCATAGACAGATATTATGATTAAATAAGATAAAGATGAGAGCATCTCATACAGTGATGAATATACAGAATGAAGAATGGGCTCCAAAGATGCTAAGTTCTTTCTCAAAATATTTTTAAGACCAGCATTTGGGCCCACCCTCACCTTTTCTTAAAGGTGAGCCAGTTTAGGTGGTGTGTGTTTAAGTTGCCCTTATGCTGCATCTAGCCTCCTTTCTGTTACTCCCTGATGTGAGCTCTCAAATATATTTTCTGGAAAACTCTTCACTCTTCTCAAATCATCATACTAACACTGTCCCAGGTGCTTCCACTTTTGTTTTGTGTAACCCATAACATGCCTTCTACTCTTCATTAAACAAATCCTCCTCAATCCTGAAGATAGACAGTGGCTTCTTAGGTGTCCAGTGTGTGTGATGGCTCTTGTTTAAACATAAAGAACAACCCCCTAGCTCTGAAGTCAACGTCCTTTGGTTCAGATTGTGTGATGTTGGTCATAGTATGCCTCAGTTTTCCTTATTTTCAAAATGAGAATAGAAATTAATTATCTCATATGGTTGTTGTGAGAAGTCATTAAAACTATAAGGTCTGACAATTAAGTTTGGGGAACTCATCCTAGAAAAAGTGCTACATACCTCATTGCTGAATATCACTATGGTCACCTTCAAAGTACTGCCTTGGGAAGCTATGCACTGATGCCAGCTCCTAGTCCACCCTGCAAAGCAATTTTGGAACTCTTTTTCTGGAATGGCCATGAGAGCTGTCATCATATTACCCTTGATGTCCTGAATGTCATCAAAATGTCTTCCTTTCAATATTTCCTTTATCCTCAGGTAAAGAAAGAAGTTATTGGGGACTAGATCAGATGAGTAGGGAGGGTGTTCCAACACAGTTATTTGTTTACTGGCTAAAAACTCCCTCACAGACAGTGCTGTGTGAGCTGGTGCATTGTCATGATGCANCTGTTTCTGGTATGGCACCCTGGCTACTACAGTTGGTAAGGTCTCGATGGCTGGGTTACTACTCATCTAGGAGATGTCTGTCTCCATTTCACTGACATCTAATCATTGTTCAGGCATGCAAGCATTTGGTCATCCAGTTCACAAACATTTGTAAACCTCTGCTGTGTATCTTATAATTGTTGCCCTGCAGAAACTAGCAAGAATGGAAATAAACATTGATATAAACAGTTTTATAACAACACAAGTGCTTTAACAGAAGCACTGAGACAGCCATATGAAGACTCAATGTTGTTTATGGATCCTACTATTTACATTTTTTTATATCGCTTTTAATTTTATGATGTGTTCTAACTTTTCTTTTCCTCACCAAATATTGTAAGCCTTAGGTTTGAATCTCTGTTTTTTTGGGGTTTTTTTTCTATCTTTTTAAAAATCTTTCCCGTGAGTCTTTGATTAGGCCTAGGACCCTGTAGTTTGTAGAATGAGATTATAGCAATTATTATTTTACTATATATGCTTATATCATCTCAATTATATAAAGACTATTTTATTCCTAATTTAATTTATTATTATTTTTAGTGTGTCAGGCAACTTTGAGTCATTAATCCTGGTGTGGCTATCCCATGAGGATATATGAGGCTGATCTGATCAGTGGGATTATACCCGCTCAGTAAACATTGATTGCCTTGCATAGTATGTGCCAAGTAGCATTCTAAACCCTAAGTGGAGTTGAGGAGACCATAGAGATGAGTAAACATACTTCTTGCTCTCAAGGAAGAGAAAAATGCATCAACACAATATTAATGTGAAGTGTTAAGTGCTTTAATTGCACACAGCCACTTGCAAGGCTAACTCATTGCTTCTCCACTTGTCTTTTAAATATTTTTCTTAGTTAATATTTATTTGTCCTGCGTTCTGAGTGTATCCGTATGCTCTCACCAAACATGGGTTAATGCATCAAACTGAGCTGCCCATTCTAGGTCAGCAAAGATGAATGCTCCACATATCAAAAGCTCTC
>NW_017732073.1:800379-831468 GCF_001890085.2 Hipposideros armiger | reverse complement strand
GTCAGGCATTTTTAGCACCATTTCTATTGGCTTCTATCTGATATATATTCCTCAAGTACATAGTTTTTTGTTTACTTAAATAATGCTCTTATCAACATATGAACACCATTTAACATTCTCTAAAGTGATTAGGAATTGTTACTGATGCTATTAATCAGTTTAAGATTTTAGTTATACTCAACATAGATTTAAAAAATCTATGCAATTTAGAGCTGGAAGAGAACTTGGAGATTATCTGGTTTATGTGTTTTACTTTTCAGATAAAATGTGGTTCAAAAAGACCACAAGACATTTTCAAGCTTACGTGTGTATCAACCATATTTGAAAGAATAGGAGAATACTACCTACTTATTTTTGATGTTTTGAAAGTCAGCTGACTTTTGTGAACTTTACATTTTCCATTTACAAAATGTCAGGGATACATGTTTATGAATATATAGTAGAACAACAATGGATTAAATGTCAGAAGCCCTAGGTAGATTCTAGCTCTACAAATTATTAAGGCCTTCCTTGTCAAATTATTTATCCTCTCTGAGCTTTGGTTTCCTTGTTGCAAAATGGGGACTTGTAAGCTCACAGAACTATTTTAAATGCAAATGTAATCATAAGTGTGAAAATATTAACTTTAGAGGGTTCTTGTTTGTTTTGTTTTGTTTCTCTCAATGACAACAGAGCTGGTTCTTCTGTATGGGCCTTTAAGCTTGTGCAATGGTCAGAAGATGTGGAAAAGCATTAGCCCCACCTTCAGGCTGAAAAAAGTGATGGTCTCTATGACTATTCTACATACACATGGACTCACATTCTATATTGTTAGAGTCTCCTTTCTCTGTCATAGAGGTAGATTAGAAACAACCTCGCCATTATCTCCATCCTCTCTTCTCATTCAGTATCTAGCTCTTTCCTGTCTTTAGACTCCATCCACACCCACACTACCTATTTCAAGTATGGGGGCAAAATCTCCAAAAGCACAATACTTTATGAAAAAAAAAACAAACCCAAAAACCTCCGTTGATCACTGCTTGGTTTGGGAAGAGTTTTTAATTCTTCTGCTATTTTGTCAATATGCTGGTTTGAATCACAAATTTGATCTGCTATTTCTTGGTCCTGGTTTTTCAGATATCAAGTCACAGAGATATTGAACCAGAATTTACATAGACTAGAAAAGATAGAATATTAAATAAAAACATTAGTTACTATTTTATATGAACATAATGTAGTAAACATGAGACCATTAGGCCTTTTGAAAAGACAAAAATGCATATTTGTGTATAAAGTGCTAATAGCCCTTTCTTAATTCTTATATACTATATGTACATATCCTCATGTGACTGAAAAATATATCCTATATATACATGAGGTGTATGTAAACCGAAATGCAGAGGAAGGCCATTGTAAAGAACTTTGTTAAAATATTGAGCATAAACTTTATTACATCATTTTAGAAGCAGATGTTATTTTTTAAAAATGATATTTTAAAACTAAGACTTTTAATTAAATGATTTTTACATTGGAACTGAAGTTAACAGGTTGAATAAAATTTTGCTTATGGCATCTGTTGCCATTTTTAGTAGGTGATTAGTCATTTTCTTTTTCTTGCAAGTATCTGACAAAAACTCAAACAGAAATGAATCATAGTTTCAAGCTGTTGCTCACCTCATCCCCACCAAAAAGGAGCGCCTGGAAATCATCCCAACAAATCCAAGAACTAAATTCTGAAAATGCCTTAAGGGGCTTGAGAGAAGTATTTAGTACTTTGAAACACAACATTCTGTCATATCAACTTTTAATGAAAGGTAGGCTCCAGCAACTTAGAATCGATGTGTCAAGAAGAAAATTCAAGTGAAAACCTTACTTTGAATATTTTAAAACATATTTTTCCATATAAATATTAAGTTGTAATTAGGTTTACTTTTACAAACGTGAGCTTATTATTAGGAATATATTATACAGATTAGATAAGATTTTATTTAAAAGCCANTGTGTGTGTGTGTGTGTGTGTGTGTGTGTGTGTGTGTGTGTGTGGAGAGAGAGAGAGAGGGAGAGAATTTACCATTGATTCGAAGGTCCCATTTCTTTTACAAACAAACCAGTGAAATATAAACTAGAAGAGAACTTTCTAGTCAAAGTGAGTGAAAGATTGTGCCAGAGAAACAAAAAAATATGAATCTAAAAGTGAGAAATAAGAGGTAAACTCAAGTTTCTCTGTCACTACTCCATGGAGGGGGAGAAATTTCCACAGACAACTTACTGATCTAGTAGGATTTCATTCAATGATTCATGAATCAGGCAACATCCAATTTAGCAGATAGAAAGGAGCTCTGAAGAGCTGTACAGGTGATAGATTATTATAGACCAAGGTGAGCTGAAATAAGTAAGTTATACTGGGCATTTACTCATTGGTTAAGCAGGGTCACCTTACTTATATGAAGCAAAGGGAAGGCTTAGAACTGGGTTGGATAATGTGATGAGCAAGCAAGCACTGATTGGTGGACTTGGGCCTTCCTTTCTGGTAGAGCCAAGCATAGCAATTTAGTTAAGTTTTGGTTTGCTTGTGTGAGGTTTAGCATGAGTGACTCCACTTTGGGCCTCATTTGATTGCTTTAACAGTATATTTACACTTTAACTTTTATAAGAATCACACCCCCATTGAGAGGTAAAGTATTCCCCAACAATTTAATGATTTTCCACAAGTTTATTAAGTAATATTTTTTCCTATATAATCTTAAAGCCACAGGTTGTTTCTTATCTAATATTGTTATAATCATTTAACTTATTATGAGACCCATGGAGTAATTTAACTTTTCTATTCAGCTTAAGATTCTACATATTGGAAAACAATAAAATATTTTAACAAAGTTTGAAAGAAAATCTAAATTATTTCAGACATTACATTCTTTTCATCACAGTGTTTCTCTACAAATAGAACTCTACTTATTTTTTTTTCAATTCTTTAAGTGACCATATTATTTTAACTGTGTTCTCTGATTTTCTTTTGTATGTTTCCTACCATCTGTAGTGCATCTCCTTCTCCTTTAAGCAGCATGGCTTTGCCTAGCTAGCTAGTTATTAAATTGAAGGTGCATTTTAAGAAAAATATTTGTAAAATGATTGCCAAAGTGAATGGCAAAGAGGAAGGTTTACAAGATGTAGGAAGATAAATCGAAAGACTCGTTAGTCCACTGTTCCTCAGAAAGGATGAACTTAATATTGTTATTTTATTTATTTATCATTTGTGTAATACTTAACATGCTTTAAATACCTACAGGTATTAACTTATTTGATCTGCACAACAGTTCTTACAATGCCAGTACTGAGATATTGTTATTCCCTTTTTTTTGTTGTTGTTGTGAGAAAACTGAGGCCCAGGAAGTTACAGTAGCTTCTCTGTAGCTTGCCTTTTAGAACTGACAATTTGACCATGAGCAGTCTGGCTCTGAATCCATACCCCTAATCACTCTAACTTGATGCTCCCTTGGGAAGTGAATTCTCCACAAGGAAGTGAAGTTTGAAGCTATTGAGCTTCATTGGCAGGCAGCGTTCCTTTCAGCATCGGAATTCATTGCCAAGTGGCGGTGGTTGTGGGCTCCAACCACAGCAGTCATGTTGCACTGGTTTCAGCCCGTTCCTCCCTCCCCCAGGAAGGAGAGTGTTTTGTGCTCCATAAGCCATGATAAGTCCTGTTTTCATTCTCCCTGACCCTTTTTATCCCTTAGTTTTAGGACCTGCCTGGTGGGCGTAAGTTGGGGTATTCAATGCTATTAAGTGCTGGTAGGAGAGTGAGTTCAGGAATGCCTGGCATTCTGCATTGGAACGATAAAGAATCACCCCATCTGTCGGGTCCCAGTGTTTCAAGCAGGGACGGTTTCGGCGGTGAGGTACCCGAACGGAACAAAGCCTTGCAGAGTCCTTGGCATGAATGCAGCAACACTTTATTCAGCAGAGGCAGAACAGCGATAGAACTCAGTTAAACACCAGCAGCAGCAAAAGCAGGGCTCAGAACCCAGCAGCAGAACAGCACAACACAGAACCCACACCCAGTTAAGCTGAACTGGGGTTTTTGTAACACAATAACAATAGCATCGCAGTGCCAGCACTCATGCGCACTAAGAGCAACTCACATAAACAAGTTGTTTTCCTTGCAGTCTCACCTGGGTCTAGAGGAGTCAGGGCTGCGGGTCTCCAAAGCCTGTGAACATTTCCTGACCCTGGGAGGCCCTGACAGCTGGGCCCCCACACCATCCAACATGCCAACAGCTCCCCCCGCCCCCCCCCCCAATTCAAGGAAAAGGAATATTAGCATGTGTGGCTAACTGAACTCAAGGGGAATAGAGAGAACCATCACTTGGCAATGATGCCAGACACAGTTGGCAGCAGAGTGGACGGTTAGTGCCATTATCACTCTTCTTAGCTTAGGTCTACTTCAAGCATATTTAGAGATGGTGTAACCTCGCACAATCACCTCCTTTTTAACACCCAGTAAACCTACACAGTTATTTAAACATTCAGCTCATGATTAAAAAGAGGAAAGATGAGAAAACAAGGAGGAAAAGTAGGTGGAAAAATAAAAAATAAAAACAATAAATACTGGACAGAGAGAGAGAGAGAGATGCACCCATATAGTTACAGGTAAATAAATCCCTGGTTATTGAAAGTTTGCTTTACACCACTTCACTAGTACAAAAAACCTACATGAGTACCTGTTTTTGCTACAGAAAGAAACTCAAAGAGAATTTTTGCTTTTATGAAAAAGGCAAAAAGCAAAAATAGCATTCAGCATTTGTTTTGCAGCAAGCCCTTACAGAGGTAGCACATATCCAGAGCAGCAAGAATGGCACCCCAGCTCCTTTCCTGGGAACCACACTCAGCAGCACCTCAGCACCCAGCCGCCATAGCTTTGAACTGTGTCTGTAAGCATCAGTGCTTTATTTCGATTTATTTTGTGCATCCGTGGGCAAGATGTGTCTAAGATATCACAAAAACCTAAGAGAGCTTGTAAGGATATTACATTTAGCGTAAAACTGGATGTATTCAAAATGCATTGGGTATAATTTGGTAGGTTATTTTTTTTACTTTTTTGGTCTTAGAATGCTGAAAATTTTTTTTATAAAATTACTTCTTCACTTTACGTCATTTTAGCTTATGAAAGGTTTCATAGGAAAGCTGTACTCTCAGATACTGGGGGGAAACCTGTTTTATAATTACAGTAAAACCTTAGATTGCAAGTAACTTGGCTTGAGAGTGTTTCGCAAGATGAGCAAACATTTCTAATACATTTTAACATGGTAAAAGAGCGATGTTTTGCAAGACGAGTAATTTGTTTCCAGAATGAATTAGGCTCACAAACCAAGATATTACTGTATTTGTACATGTATGTTAATATACATATAATTGTTATATATAGAGAGAAAAATTGATATAGATATATGGATTGAATGATAGATGTGATAAAGCATCAGATCATATGTTTATTTCAGAGCATATCAGGAAAAATATACATAGAAAAAGAAGAGAAAATACTAGGTAATAAATGAGTATGTGAGTAAATTAGTAAATGAGACGTTTTCCTTGATGCATGCAGGAGGGGAATAGCAAAACATGTATAAAGAATATATTAATAAGAATGTGAAAGTTGAAAGGCAAACTTCTGAAAATGTAATATATGGGAAAGAAAGCAATGAATAATGTATGATGAGAAGACTGAGAAAATATAGACAAAATGAGGAAAACAAAATAGGAAGAAAATCACAGAGGAATAAAAAAATAATGCAGTGATATATAAAAAGAATAATAGTAAAATTTCAAAGGAATAGAATGCTAAAAATTACTGGAATGGACACTATTATTAAAAGCGCTGTGTCTGAGAATACATGACAGCATATATAACCGAAGTGTTCAATTAATATTTATGAATTAATGGTTGAGTAACTTGTGGAGCAAGGCAATACTATCTCTGATTAATCCCATGTATTTATCAAGCTGATTTTTAATATTGACGCTGTTTTCAGAAATACTGGAGAATTCAGAGGTTTGGCATTGAGGGCCAGTAAATCACACAGGTGGGTAAAGATATAAAATAGATATTTTGAACTTTGATCATAGTGACTTTTTTTATTAAAAATAAACAAAAACAGATGTGGAGTGGAGTGCCAAGCAGCATATTACAAGTTAGCTTTAGTTTCCAAAGATGTAATGCTGTATTTTTGGAATGCCTTAATTTCTTCTTACCATACAACTATAGCTTTCCACATCTGGTTTTCAGGATTAAACATTCATAAATCAAAACAAGCCATTTGTATATTTTGGTCGGCAATTCAGGTGATTGCACATTAGAACACAGTGTTACTGGGGGGTATCTTTTAGCTCAATTGTGATTTCCTCGACATCTGCATCTCCTAGTTGCTTATCCACACATTTCCTCTCTTCTCTTTTCCTTATTTGATTATTCCTTCACTTAATGCTTCAATTAAAAAGTGGGAATTGCAGGCAAATTAAACAAATGAGACTTATTAAATCTTCTCTTTAATGTTTAGATTTAAGTGCTTAAACATATCTGATAAAAAGGGGGCTCCTCTAAGGGGATCCAGAATCAAATGCACTGGCAAAGCAGTGATATTTTGTCCCCCATTTGGTAAATGAAAAGGGGACTTGGTTCCGGAGGAAAAGGAAACTGTGCCATGGAATATATATTTGAAACCACAGAATCAATGACTTGAGCAGAAGATTTACTTAAGGGACTATAACCTGAACGAGAACACAAAAACTCCTATTGGAAAGAAATAGAAAGTGCTCCAGAAGCTAAATGAAGGGAAAGGAAGCAGAAATAGACAACATATCTCTTGAGAAAGAAAAAAATCTACTGTTTCTTTTGTTTGTTCATTGTCCTCCCTCCAACTGTTCTCTATAGAATCACAGTATTCAATTTATCCTCAGCTTCAGTAAAACTAATCCCTTTATCTTACTAATAGTTATTTTTTTCTGTCCCAAGTTGCTGTGTTCTTGCATTTCTCACCCTTGTTCCACCCATTTGAGTATGTTAATTCTTTAAAAGTCTAGGTGAAGATTCATCTCTTCTCTCTAAACCTCACTTGTTTTACTGGCACTGCTGTCATTGGATATGCCAGGTTCTGGGGAGGAAAAAAAATATGTTTTTTCTCCATCTACTATAGGTTCGTTGGCTGGGGCCCTGCAAATTGGACTGACAAAAGATATTAATGAAAGAACAAGTTTATTATCACTTGCATTGTGAATATAAGTGGGAGTACTGAGTGATGAGTAACTGAAAAGGGTGGTTAGAACTTGGATTTATATGGCATCTTAGCAAAAGAACAGTAATTTTGTAGAGAAGTGTCAAGACATAAGGACAGTATTTTGAGTTTTTAGGGATGGCAAATTGCAGAAAGGCAGCTTACATGGAATGGGGACCCTAATGGTAGATAAGGGTGGTTTTAGCCAAGTGTGTTATCTACATTTCTCTGGTACCGGTCTTTGGGCTGATGAGGTTTTAGAGTTGTCTCTAGTGATTAACTTCTGTCCTTCCTGGGACAGAGGTGAGGGAAGGGAGGGGTGGTATGATATCTTTAAAATTTATGTCCTGATTTTAGGCAAATATGGAGAGGTCAGAGAGCTTTCCTTATATCTGCTTCTTCTCAATTGCCTTCAGCTCAAAATAATCCTGATGTCAAAGTGGTATATTTTGGAATGGCATACCCTGTTTCATGGGCATCAGGAAATTTATAATATAGCAGCATGCACAAGCCTCTGTCTTGATCGGTATGTGTGTTTTGTTCTGTACTTTCATTCAAAACATGAATGGATTCTGAGAAAAGTTTTTACTCTCTGCCCTTCAAGACCACTGTTTCCTCTGTCCTTGGCACAGGCTAGTCAGTTAGCGTTTGTTTAGTGAACCAACTGTGTTATAAAGTGAAATGCCATCAGCATTTTAGCAATGCTAGTGACTGAAATGAAGATGAATATAATGATTTTGTTTCATTTCCTAAAGATGCAACTTCTATTAACTTCTCCCAATAATGCATTTTCTCACTAGGCACACGAGCTTAGTGAACTTTAAAACTCAATTTAGATAGAAAGGGAATAAATAATATGGAAAATGAAGAAGTGTATTAATGCCAGAACAAGTTCAATAGATCATATTTGAAGAATAGCCATGAATCATTTTTGCTTTAGGAATAAATTGTTGTTCTTTGAGGATTATAAGGGTCGCTCCTGACATGGATTGAATTAGCTGGGTCACATTTTAGAATGTTTTGCCTTCTCAGTTATAGACAAATCATGTAATGTTTTTAAATTTGTTTTTTTTTAATCTGTTGCCTTTTCAGTGGCTACAAAATTATATTTTTTTACAAAGGAACTTCTGTTCTGACATTTAAAAGCAAAGGTTCATTTAATTGAAGAAGAGGCCATTATTTTGTTGAATGTTTGATCTCCTTTCTCTACTTTTACTGGGTCTTAAATAGAATGTGTAGTAGGGGACAGAACATCAAAGAAAACATGTTGTCTGTTCCTAAATCAATTTAAAATGGTAAAAAAAAATGGTATTCTGCTTTTTTAAGATAGTGTGCCTAGGTGTACTGTGTTTATTCTATAGCTGTAAAGGGTATTGATAAAAGCAGCAGCAGAAAAAAAAATAGTTCAATGCAGAGTCTGAAAGTGATACTATCTTTCTTCTATCCAATTCCTATGAAACTAGTCAGGGAAACGTTTATTTATTTAAAGAGCAGAAGCTTGGGCCAGCCGAGTGGCTCAGCTGGTTCAGAGCTTGCTTGGGAGCACCAGCTCTGAGCAGCAGGAATGCAGTTCGGATCCCACATGGAGGGCCAGTGACGCTCGCCCTCTACAGCTAAGATGATGAACAACAGCTCGACCTGGAGCTGGGCTGCTGTGAGTCGTAGGTGACTGGCATAGGCTGCAGCAGGGCTGCAGTGAGCTGCCATGAGCTATGTGAGTGACTGGCAGCCAGCGTGAGCGGCCAGCAGCAGGTGTGTGCTGCCAGGAGCTGCTGTGAGCAGCCCACCAATGACTGGAAACCGATTGCCTCACCCGGGAAGAGCACAATGATCAGACCAACATGGGCCAGTGAAGCGACATCCTCCACAACTAGACTGAAGAACAAAAACAGCAACTTGTTCTACCTGTCTGTTCTCTGATTCCCCAANACGTCATAGCACTTACATTGCAGTAGGAGAAAACAGACAATAAACAAATGAATTAGTAAATATATCATAAGTCAAATGGTGCAAAGTGAAAAAAAAGATGTTATAAAAAAATCAAGCAGGCATTTTGGAATGGAGAAAGTGGTGATAAAAGGTATGGAATTATTTTTGTATAAGATGATATGTGAAGTCCTCTGATAGGTGATCTTTGTATATAGACTACATAATAACTGGGGAGTAGTTCAAGCAACACCCCAAGATGGGAGCCTACTTGTGTTTAAAGAATGACAGAGGGGCGTATAAGTGACTGGTGTTGTGTGAGCATAAAGGTGATGAAGTCAAAGAGTGAAAAGAAGAAGGACAGAAAATGTTTGCATTTTAAGGACTTTGGCTTTAACTTTAAATGAAAGGATAAGCTATTAGGTAAATTTGGGGCAGAGGAATTACATGATAGATTTTATAAGAGACATCCTGGTTACTTACTGGAGAAGAAAGCAGCTGGGCAAGGAGAATAGCACCAGAGAGACATATTATAAGGCTATTGTAGAAACACAGATCCATGATAGGGGTTCTTTATACAATAGTACTAATGCTGGCGGTAGAGGGTCACATTCTAAATTAAATTTAAAATTAGATCCAACAGGGTTGTCAGTGGGTTATACATTAGGAATGGAAGAAAAGACAGTCATTTATGATGACCCAAAGATTTGGTCTGAGCCACCACTGGGAAGTTGGAATGGCCACAAAGCTGATGTGGTGAAGACTGCAGGAAAAACATTTTTATACAAGAGATGTTTTGGAGCTCTGGCCATACTGATTTTCAGGCCCCTATTATAAATCCAATTGGAGATGGTGAGTATGAAGTTAGATATTATATTAGCATCTGGAGTTGAGGAGAGAAGTCTGGATTAGAGACATAAATGTAGGAATGATCAACATACNACAGCAACTTGTTCTACCTGTCTGTTCTCTGATTCCCCAATGCTATCCCCCTCCCCCCAATTCCCCAATAAAATATTTAAAAAAAAAGTGCAGAAGCAGAGCTAATACATGGTTATATTACAGTTTTAAAAAAACAGTCTTGAAAAAGACAAAATTTTGTCTTGAACATTGCTACTTGTCTTTTAAAATGTTCATGGTAATTGTGCCATTTATGTAATGAAGAATAACAGAGCTTTGATAGAAAATTCTACAGCATCAGAAGATCTACCGTAGAAAAATTGGTTGATGTTTTGTGGATGTTGATATATCATGTGATATAATGATATAATAAAACAAAAGGTTAAGCATACTGAAACACACAGTGAATAAAATGGCTGCCAATTTTCAGTGCCATGTTGCTGACATATGTACTAGTTATTTGGATATACCTGTTTAGTGGCTATCTATGAATAACAAAAAGCCCTCATAAATTATGGTAATGATTATATGTGCCGTAGAACCCAAGAAACTTTTTCACTTTCATTTAAAGTCCTTGAGCACCTCTAAATATCATCCATGTGAACACCTTTATTAGTGCTTAATTCTTTTGCTCAATCATTTTTGCTTGACCTATAATAGACTACAGGATTATAGAAAATAATACAATATCCCCTCTCTTTGGCAAGTTCAGTCAATAAAGTCAGAAAAACTTTAGCGATACAATGTGGAAAATATGACCATGGAGACTTAGGCTGTTTGCTGTAATAGAATGATCTCTGCATACTCATTGGCCTGGAACAAGTTCATTGGTGCAACTGTTGGCCTGTCATCTTGTCAAGCTTAGCACTTATTCTGAATCATTCTTATTTTCTTTCTTTCTCTCTTTCTTCACTTCCTTCTCTCCTTCCCTCCCTTCCTTTCTTCTTTTCTCCCTTCCTTTTATAAAATATTAACAGTTACATTAAAACAAGTTTCCAGCTTCACACTTGGTCATGTAAAGTGGTTAACATGGAATTACATTTCTCTTTTTCTTGACCCCGTTTAGATCCAAGGCAATATGAAATGTGACATGAGATGAGGGATAGATGGATCTCTGATCCACAGTGGAAGTGAGAGAAAGATTCTAGGCTGATGCTTATTGTGTCCAAGGTTTGTAAAATGCACAAAGCTAGCAGGCTAGCAGTTAGTAGAATCAGGGGGAAAGAAAAATGGGGAATTACAGACTAGGTTTATCTGAAATAAGTAGGGATAATGTGACAGAGCTACCAATCTCCAGAGTATGTAGAATAATATAAACACTTTTGTTTCAGTGGTTTTATAAATATATAACTAATAATTTATTGTTTGGTAATGCTCTTTTTTCTTATTTTGCAATAAACTTTTTTGGAAACAATAAGTTCAAAAATGAAGATACACATTTAATAGAAAATTTAGCACTAACTTTCCTTTTGAAAAGTTGATTTAAAAGATGATTATGTAACTTGAACAACATGTTTGTTGACATTTACTATCTAGTACTATGGAGCTTTAGCATTATGATAATCTCATGAAAACCACAGGGCTCAAATCTGCTAAAGAAGCAAAAGTATTTACTTCAAAAGCTAGTATTTATTTTAAGAAGAATGATGGAATTTAATACTTACAACTGCTAAGGTTTGTTTACCTATCACTGTGTGATCATTTTCTTTAAATCAAATGATAGTTCTTATAGATCAAATGAAGGTTCTTCTAAATCAAAGGTATAATTTTTAATTTCAAGTTTTTTTGTTTTGTTTTTTTGCTCTGTGTGTGTGTGCACGCACGTGTGTGTGTGTGTGTGTGTGTGTGTTTCTATGAAAAGTGAAGTGATTGCTATTAACTGTTGAGTTCTTTATCCTCAAGTGTTCAGTGAAGAATGATGCCTGTTTGGTACTTGTGCTACCTGAGGCTTCAAGAGAAAGTCAGTCAATTCCAACAGAGGTTCTCTTTTCATTCACTCCTGAAATAAAAGTCAAGTTCTTGTAGCTTAAACCTGGCTGAGTTGAAACCTCACAAAATGTTAATGCCATTGCATATTCCATTAAAAAGCTAAATATTAATGAAAAAATGTGTTTGTAATGATATTATGAGTATAAATTTTGGTGGCACATATCATCATGGTGAAAACAATATTCTTATAAAATAAACAATTGGAGCAGATATATATATATATATATATATATATATATATATATATATAATCTTGATGTATATATCTTGATATATATATAGATAGATAGATAGATAGATAGATAGATAGATCTTGGTATGATCACTGGAAATGGGAAAATAATCATCAAGAAAATAGAACAGTAAAGTAGAATTTATAGATTAGCAAAGGCAAGAGTAAGTAGCCATCAAAGCAATGGCAAAGCACTTTCAACTTTGCAGATTAATGATGGCACAAACTCAGACGTATCAATATAACAATAAAATATGTATAGAAAGTATAGCTTGATAATAATCATAGTAGGAGATTTTATTTAAAGTATTTATAGAGAATCTTATCAATCTCACATATAACAAAACAAAAACAGTGCCCATAAAACATTTACAAAAATCAATCATGTACTTGACCACCAAAGATACCTTGCTGTTTTAAAAGAGATATTACTTTTGACATAGCATTTTAAAATTTTATTAGCCAATCATAATATATTCAGTAATTTAAAAACATAACAATTAAATATTAAAAATTGAATCCCCCCAAATTTATACTTTTTAAATAGTATTTTCTTTAAACTAGAACCTGACATGGTTACAAAATTACAATTATCTAAAAAAAGTAGAAGAAAAATTATTATTTATGAAGACATAATAAGATGTACCAAAAGCTGAACTCAAAGGGCAATCATTTTCAAATGTCTTCATTATTAAAGAAGAAAGAAGATAAGTAGCTAATTAAAATAAATATCAAAGTGAACTGTAGTGAGCTAGGCAGATGAATTAATAAAAAAATGAAATGAATGAAATAGGAATAATAGTCTATACATAAGTACATTCAAATGTTGATTCTTTGAAAAAAAATCAGTAAATTAGATTGAACTTCTCAGAAAATCAATTTAGGAAAAAAGCTAAGACTGCCAGTACAAAAGGAGATGTAACCGCAGTGGGGGAAAATTATAACAAATGCAAAAGAAAACTAAGGCAACAAGTTTTATAACATGGAGGACTTGGATTTTTTTTATCAAATTAAAAATTACAAAATATTAAAAAGTGAATAGTTCAATTGTCCTAAAAGAGATTGAAAATATGTTTAAAGATATTCCACAAAAGAAGCCTCAACTAGACATACTTATAGCTGAATTAGATCAAAGACTTTGAGAATGATAATTTCCATGTTGTTTAAATTATTCCAGAACATAGGAAAACTTTGAAAAATATTTCCATTTGTTTTATGAATCCAGCATATAATACCAACACCTGGTAAATGTAGTAATAAAAATAAAACTGTTAACTCAGTATCACTTGTGAATACAGATAAATTCTAAATAAAATGACAGATGACAACCAGCAGTGCATCAAAAATTCAATCTACTATATCAGGCAGGGCTCACTCCAAAATCAGAAAAATTAACATCATGATCCATTTTATTGGGAAGTTGAAAAAAGTAAATCAGGATGGTCACATCAAAAGCCACAGAAAAGGTATTTGATAATAATGTAGTGGCCACACTGCATAAAAATTTCAAGGTAGAATGATATCACAAGCATGGCATCGTGAGAGGCCCCCCTGATCTCTGTACTTGAAGTTACAACAAGTTGAACAGCTAAAATTCAGCAAAGGACTCCCTGTTCAACACAAAAACGTGTCTGAGAAATCCACATATTGAAATATCTAAAGGTGGGTGAATCAGGGTGAACAGGAAAGAGGGAAGGGAAAAGAACAGAGACAGTGTACAGATGCAGCCCCAAGCTCACTGCCACGGATGAAGCTTAGAGCTTACTACGAGGGAGAGGGGAGGATTCAGGCTGCAGAAGCACTCTCTGTGACCCCAAGCATTCCTGCCTCAGTGATCAGCATGTAACCCAGCAATTGGGGCAGAGACCTCAGTGCAGAACCGAATACAGAAGTGTGACAGATGTGATCTAGCAGCTCTCACTGCCAGAGAAAAAAACAAAGCCACTGAGCCTTTCTGCCTCCGCCAACTCCCCAAGAACTCACGTCCCTGCACCCTCCCAGAGCTAGCAGCAGCCCCAAGAATAAACTGTAGCTCCTTTGGGTTAAAGAGCAGAATATCTACAGCCCTGAGAACTGGAGAGACAGTTCCTGAGCAGGAAACAAACACTGTAGCTAACCCAGTGACAAGGGTGGAGACATAGGGCAAGGCAGCTGTGGTTTGGGATTCACCATTACTTGGAAGAGAAAAAAGCCATAAACACCCACCTTTCATGGTTGATCCCAGCAGAGTCACCTGGGCTGCTGAGGCATGCAGCTATGCATCTGGCTGCAGGGGCAGTACTGGGATTTCAGGGGCTCAGAACCCCATCACCTACCACATTATCGCACGGGGATGGTGCCCTGAGACCAAGGTGATCTGGTCACAGATGAGACCCCCACCCCCCCCGGGAATCTTCCAACTCAAGAAGCTAGAACAGAGCAGAAAAAATAAAATGTTTCAGCATTACCTACTGTAAAAGAAAAGAAATGCCTCTTTATATCAGCCTGCTACAGAATTCAATCATGTAGATGCTTAGGAAGAGAAATCATACATCAATTACCATGAACAACCAATTTAACAAGGCAATTCAAGAAGAAAATGAAAAATCTCCAGAAAATAAAATTAAAGATATGGACATATGTGACTTAAATGACAGGAAATTTAAGATTGCAGTTCTGAAAAAACTCAGTGAGATGCCAGAAAACTGAGATGCACAGTTTAGTGCACTCAGAAATAAAATCAACAAAAAAATGAATACTTTATGAAAGAGATTGGAAATTTTAAAAAGAACTAAATAGAAACTCTGGAGCTGAAGAACTCAATAAAAGAGATGAAGAATGAAATACTGAGCTTAGGGAACAACCCTGACCAGATGGAGGAAAGAATTAGTGATATCAAAGATAGAAATCTTGAAATTACACAGATAGAAGAAGAGAGAAACTTCAGAGTCAAAAGAAATGAAAGAACTCTCCCAGAACTATCTGACCGCATCTGAAAGAGCAATAGAAGAATAATGGGTATACCAGAAGGAGAAGAGGGGGAGAAGGGCACAGAGGGACTATTCAAACAAATAGTTGGCAAGACCTTCCTGAACCTATGGAAAGAACTTGATCAGCGAATCCAAGAAGCAAACCGAACACCTAATTATTTCAATCTTAAAAAGCCTTCTCCAAGGCACATTATATTGAAACTGTTAAAAATTAATGACAGAGAAAACATTGTCAAGGCAGGCAGGGAAACGAAGACAGTAACCTACAAAGGAAAGCTTATTATTTTATCATTAGATTTTTCATCAGAAACTCTACAAGATAGGAGGGAGAGGAGTCAAATATTCAAACTATTGAAAGAGAGAAATTACCAGCTAAGAATAATATATAAAACAAGTTTACCCTCTAGATGTAAAGGAATAATAAAAAGCTTTCCATATATACAGTGGGTGAGGGAATTTTCCACCACAAGGTCTGAATTATAGGAAACGCTGAGGAGGTTAGTCTACATGAAACAAAAAGACAAGAGGTTACAAAACTATGACTAAGATGTTTAACAGATCAACAGAAGCAGGAAATGGAAACCTGTACTCAGATATGGCACCATACACTTAAACATAACATAAAGGGTAAAGTAGATAAAACATGAAAAACAGAAGACAATTTGCTACTGCAACTCAGAAATGACCTCACAGCATAAATAGGGATAATTTGTGACAACAAAAACAAAAGGGGACGGGGTAAAAGTCTGAATTTCCAAAGGGGAATGGAAATAAGATGCATGCTGAAGGAAAAAGACTACCGTATATATGAAACTTTATTTTACATAAACTTAAGGGTAAACACTCAAAAAAATCTAGAACTGACACATGACATTAAAAAAGAAGAAATAGAGGAAAAAGTCCTAGAATACCATCAAACTAAAATAAATGACAAGGGAAAGAAACACGAAGGCAAAGAAACAATGGAGACACCGAGCTAACAGAAAACAAAAGATAAAATGGCTATAGCAAATCGTCATATATCAATAATCACCCTAAGTGTACTGAACTCACCAATAAAAAGGCACAGATCAGCAAGTTTGGGTCAAAAAGTAAAACCCAATAATTACATACTACCTCCAAGAGACACATTTCTGCCAGAAGGACAAATATAGACTCAAAATGAAAGTGTGGAAATTATACTCAAAACAAATGGCATCTAGGGAAAAACAGGTGTAGCTATACTTATATCTGATGAAATAGACTTCAGGATAAAAAAAGTAACAAGAGACAAAGATGGACATTGCATAATGATAAAGAGGAAAATACAAGAAGACGTAACACTTATCAATCTATATGCTCCCAACCAGGGAGCATCAATGTGCATAAAACAACTACTAACAGAACTAAAGGGAGAAACTGACAAAAGCACAATTACAACAGGGGACCTAAATACATCGACAGCTATGGATAGATCACCCAAACTGAAAATCAATAAGGAAATAGCTTTACATGACACATGAAACCAAATGGACGTAATTGACATTTACAGAGCCTTTCATCCCAGAATACCAGATTGTACATTCTTTTGGAGTGACATGGAACATTCTGAAGGAGAGGCCAATGTTGAGACACAAAACTAGTCTCAACAAATTTAAGAAGATTGAAATTATACCAGGCATATTCCCTGACGACAGAGCTTTGAAATTGGAGATCAATTGCAAAAAGAAAGCAGGGAGAACCACAAATATATGGAGATTAAACAAAATACTACTAAAGAATGACTGGGTCAAAGAAGAAATAAAAGGAGAGAGAAAAAAAAATTCATAGAAATAATCGAGAATGAAAATATAACATATCAAAATTATCGGGATGCTGTGAAAGCAGTAATAAGAAGGACATTTAAATCATTACAGGCCTATCTCAAGAAACAAGAAAAATCCCAAAGAAACATCTTACTACTACATCTTAAAGCACTAGGTAAAGAAGATCAAATGAAACCCAAAATCAGCAGAAGGAAGGAAATAAAAATTAAAGTAGGATTAAATGAACTAGGGAACAAAAAGACAATAGAAAAAATAATGCAACAGAAATCTGGTTCTTTGAAAAGACGAATAAAGTTGGCAAACTTCTGGCTAGACTCACTAAGGAAAAAAAGAGAAAAGACACAAATAAAATCAGAAATGAGAGAGGAGAAATTAAGACAGATGACACAGACATTCAAAGGATCATATGAGGATACTGTGAAGGACTATATGTCAACAAATTCAATAACCTAAGAGAAATGACAAGTTCTTAGAAATATAACCCTTCTAGACTGAATCATGAAGAACTGAAAATCTAAATTTATGGAACCTCAGGCCCCTTTCTACCTTTGGAATCCTTCCTTTCACACCTCATTTAATAGAAATCCTGGCCTGATAAATGTTTTCTCAATACTGGTCTCAAAATGAATTTCCTCTAATAGCATTTACTATTTAAACTGTATTACTTAGTAGATATTGAGGTACAACATTAAAAAAGAGTCAGCTTTGGGGTTGCCGGTTAGCTCAGTTGGTTATAGCGTGGTGCTGATAACACCAAGGTTGCCACTGTCAGCTTCTATATGTTCTCAGTTCTATTTGCATATATGTAAAACCAATTATTTCAGATTAGAGTGAAGACATTGTGTGACAGTGGGCCCTAGACAAAGGCCTTCCCAGACCATGTGGTCACTAAGGGTTTTGTGCGGGCTTCAGACAAAGACATTCCTGGACTGTATGGTCAGCAAGACTTCCGCGTTTAATATTTCCAAAGTCCTACCTCACCTGGGAGCCAGTCAGGAACTGGCACAAGGCTGTATGTCCTAATAAGGAACCTTAGCTACTAACCGGGAAACCTCAGGGTATATAGCGCCGAGGCCCGCCCGGGTCGGGGCTCAGCCTCTGTAAATCCAATGAGCCAGTGCCGGCATTAATAAAAGTTGCTTCCCACGACTTGGTGTCCTGTCTCTCTGTCTGGGTTCCCCGCAACAATTGTATCTTATAATTCTTTTGCAACCTTTTCAACAAATATAGATTTACTCTCTGAATAATTAAACTCAAAATGAGCATTAAAAATTCAAGGTAAATGAGAACAGAAGGAAACAATTATAAGAAGAGACTATTCAAAATAAGTAAGAAACAAAAATTATTTTAAAATAAAATTTTAAAGCAATATAAACAAAGAACTACAAAATTTAATGACTGGAGAAATGATAGTTTAAATATTAAAAAGAGTAGATAAAAATCACTCTTCTTGTTCATGATAATAACATACACTAAAAAATTCAAATGATTCTTAAAAATACAGTGAACTTGATGAAGTAGCTGAATACATGATAAATAGATAAAAACCAGTTACATCTCTCCATACAAGCAATTAACGCCAAGAATCAGGATAATACTTAATTCTCAATAGTAACAAAACCAATAGAATAATACTTAATAATTTTAATGAGAAAGTTCATATTTATTTATTTAAAAAGATATAAAATCTTGATGAAGATAAATTAAGATTTGGTCAAATGGAAAGATATATATATATTTCTTAATTTATGGGAGGATTTAATATCAAACAGGTATAAATTTTCCTAAAATCACTATATAAATTGAACACAGTTTTAGTTAGAATTCTCACTTTTTTTTTAAGTGACTTAAAAATATTTTCTAAACTTTATAAGGGAGAATAAATACTGGACAAGCCAAGGAAATTATGAAGCAGAATAATATATCAGGTTTGCCTTACTAATAAACATTATAAAACAGGCACTGAAACGAATCCAGATAAAAATAGTACAATAGATTATAAAACAAAAACAAACAAAAAATGTTATGGAACAGAATAGAAAATCCAGTACAAGATAATTATAAAAATAAGATTTTTTTTCTTTAATAAAGAGAATACTTTAATTCAGTGGCTAATGGAAAGTTTGTTAATAAATGACTTTTGTAAAAATGTAAAGCCATTACAAAATAAAGTTGGAATTTTAACTTAAACCTATACAAATGAATTTCCAAAAAGATTAACATATTTATGTGCAAAATGTAAAACATAATACTAGAAAAAATTTAGAAAATAAATCTAGCATTCCTCATTTTCAGTATAGCAGTTAGGGAAAGAGTCTTAACTTATGAGGGAAACTGGAAACCAGATAAGAAATAGTAACACACTTAATTCTATAACTATAATAAAATGTAAAACAATTATCATATAATATAGTAAAAGGTATTAAAATTGTGAAATTAGTTACAGCAATAAGGCAGACTATATATATATATATATGTATATATATATATTTATTTATTTATTTATATTTTTATTTATTTATTTATTTATTTATTTATAAATATATCACAGAGGTCTGTTTCAAATTTGCAAGGAAAACCCAAACAAATCAAAAGAAAAATTAGTCAAGGATTGAACAGGGCATTCTCAAATGAGCAAATCTTAATGACCAAGCAAAGTGTGAAAAGATACTTCAGTTCTGTAGTCATCAGGAAAATGCAAGGGTAAATATATACTCAGCAATCCCACTTCTGGAAATCTGTTTAAAATAAAAATTACCAGTATGTAAAAAATCACATGTATAAGGATGTTAATTTCATATTGGTAGAAACCAAAAATGAAGTTTGTCAGCATCAATAGAAGAATGATTAAATATTTATGGTATACCATAAAGTATAAAGTATTAATTTTGTGACCTGTAAAAAAAATAATTAGAAACATTTCAGTTGACTTGGAAGAATTTCCAAGAGATGAAATTAAGAATGATAAGCAGGATATAGAAAAATGTGTACAGTTTTATTTCACCTTTTTGTTGTAAAACAGCTTATACATAGGTTTGTGTATATGTATGTATGTGTTTGTGTTCTAGGAAAACAATACTGTAGAATACATAATAAATACTGGTGTAATTATATATTCATATTTCATATAAAGGGTATGTAAGTTGTTAACATGAGATATGGGATAGTGTGATGTGAACGCACAGGAGGAAGTCAAAACAAGCAAAATGGAAAGAAGAAAAATATAAAAAAAAGGAAAAAAAATTCCAATAAACTATGACCAATTTTACATACTATATACATACATAATATTAAGTAAAAAGGTTAAAAATCAGGTATTAGCTTCAGGTCCACCATGGTTGCTAAATCAGTATTCTATGATGCCATACTGACTATATTATTTTTTTAATATCTTTAAATTCTCAACGTTGAAATATTGAAATATTTTTGCAACTTTTCTATTTTTATTATTACTATAGAAGCAAAACAAAATTTGTTTATTTATGTATTTATTTGTTTATTTATTTATTGGCATTTTCCATAATTATTATATTTGGCTAGTGTTTCAATAATAAAACCTACTGTTTTCCACATTGTAAAATTTTATTCACAGCGAATTAAATCTAACATTTTAAACTAAAAGGCTATTAGCTCTGAGCATCCTTTATATTAAAACCAAGAAAGAAATCCCTTAATTAGGCCATAGGATTAAAAGTTTAAAATAGAGCAATTTAAAGCAAGGGGGAGGGAGAGAGTGTTTTAATCTAAAGTGATACACATTTTAATTTAATCTATTGAAACTTCCTTGGAAAAATACCAAATTAACACAGATACTCCAGAGTCTTTATTATGTTTTATGTTTTATGCACATGCTCAACAATGCTCTTGGGGAACAGGAACTTGAATAATGGGCAGAATTTGAATAGTGCAAGTTTAGGGGGGGAAGGCATTCCAGAGGGAAATAAGTAATAAATCGGGGGAGAAGTAGCTCAGTGATTATTTTTGATCTAAGGCTGACATTGCCTATTCATTCTAGTATATGCTATTTAGAGACATTTTATTTGCCTTATTTTTAGAAACTTGCCTCTATTTTATACCAAAATAACCTTGTGTTTAAAACATTTACATATTACTTTTATTACAGAATAATATGTGCCATCCATTCCCTGAAATGACAGTATCACTAAACTCGATCCTATGATATATTTGCCTCGTACTTTCTGGTGCCAAGTGAAGCCAGTGTGTTTAAATCAATGGGAGTTACTTGATTAACAAGCAACAATTAAGTGCAAAATTAACACATTTTGATATACAATTATATTTCTTAACTGGAAACTTATGTGCAAAGTAACACTCTGAATATTTAAGTTTTATTCTTAAAATAATGTGTCCATTTACAAAAATATCTGCCTAATCCCAGACTCGCCAGACAAACATCATTTCTTGATGCCAGACATATTGATACAAAGGGGAAATTCAGTCACTCAGCAAAATGTTTTGCTTAAATAGTGAAATACCCACTCAACTATTTTTCATCAGGATATTGGACATCATTCAAACTCATCTGTAGGATAATAATTTCAAAGCTCTATTTTTTTTTCTTTCAAGAGATTGATTTAAAAGACATTTTTATTACTCTTCCCTGAAAAATAATAGGAGAACAGATGGAATGCATCAATCTAGAACTGTTCCTATTACTTTCATTAGTAAGATTCCTACCTGGAGTCGATGCCCATTAAGAAAGCAAATGCACACTATTTCAAGTGTATTTTCTGGAACATCTATATACACACTAGGGAACGACCGACTGGCATGCACATTGCTCTACAAGAGCTACAAGACGCCATAGTATGATGAAACAATGAGACCTATTCTATTAACGTGTAACAGTAAAAGAAAACAAAGCTAGAAGTGTCTGTTAGGTTTAAATCACATTACAGTTTGATTCTAGAATAAAGTCAAATCTGAAAATACACACTGTTTTTTGGAAGAATTGTAGGGGAAAACAGTATATATTTCCAGGTATAGACATCAGGAATCAGGAAAGAAACATGCGTTGTAAATTAATGTCTTCTTTTTTTCTTCCCTCCCTTCATTCTTTCTTCTTTCTCTCCCTTTCCCCCTTTTGTCCCTTCTTTGTCCTCTCCCTTACGCCAGGATTGATTTATTGATTTCCAACTAGGAGGATCAGTTTAAGTCAGCTTTCCAAGAAATGAGCTGCTGTAAAAGAAATTTAAAAGCCTATTTATTTCTACGCTTATGTAAATAACAAAAGAACTGCCGATTTTAAAAGTTATGTGAAATATTTAAATAACTGTAGAGGTGTATGTAATGCATTCCAAGCAGGGTGCCAAACGTTTGAGAGATAGATCACATGGAGGGTACTGCTCTATGCAGCAATGGCTTCCCGGAGCAGGTGATGGGAGCAGATAATGGCAGTGGTAGTGAGTGTGGCAGTTTCAGGTAATGGGCAGGCCTGACAGAAGTAAGTTCAAGCTTAAAGCAGAAACTACTTATTGAGTGCTAATGGCTATGCCTGCCCTGTGCTAAGCAGGTTACAGGTATCACTTTTGATTTTAACAGCAGCCTCAGTGAAGTAGGAATCACTTCACTTATGAGACATCTGAGGTTCCAACAGGCTAAATACCTTGTCCGAGGTCTCAAGGATAGTGGGAGGACCTATGTCAGGCTGGCTTCCATTTCCTATTCTTACAGACTGTGGTGTGCTGCCGCTGCTTCATCCAGCAGGTGGGAATACTGCAGATCAGATTAGAAATGGAAGTAGGGACCAAGCTGTGATCAAAGCTGAATACTGAAAAATAGGTTTGTGTCTTTGTATGTAGACAATAAGGGAGATTATATGTATGTCCTTGAAGGGAAGTCATGTCATCAAAACAAAATACCTACCTCCCATATCTGGAGTCTTCCCTCAGCTCTCAAGGTTATAGGGGTCAGGTCACAAAACAGCTAGTGCTATCTGCTAGCCAATAATTAGATATTTACCAGAAGCTGGGTAATTGAATATCATAATCAAATGAATACCCAAGGCTACTGAAGGCATGGAGACCTATGCATGGCATACCTACCCTTTACATAGGCAAGAACAATCCAGGTAGGTACTATGTATTTATGTAGTTTAGTAGGTACGGAAGTCAGAGTGTGACGGATCGAGCAGTGAATGGGAACTGAGTAATTACTGAACTAAATCCTTGATAGAGATTATCATATTTAACCATAGCAACTTTTAATAATGTGTGTACTATTATTATCTCCATTTTCCAGTGAAGCAACTGAGGCTCAAAAGCTTTAATAACCTTCCCAAAGTAATTTAATTAGTAAGTGGGATACTAGAGATTTGAAAACATTTTGTCTCCAGAGCCATATTTTTAATTCCCATCACTGCATTTCCCCCTGCATCCCCCTTTCTCATATGAAGTGGACTATCCCATTTACTTTACAGCTCCATACCTATGGACTGTGAGAGGGAACCCTTAAGGTTAAATCAAAATGCAGTGCCCCATAATGGTTTTATAAAAGTAACAGAAAGAGAGCTTTGTGAAAATATGAAAATAGAACTTCAGTATTGTATATTACAAGCAATACATACAGAATAGGAGCCAACATATCTGTTGTATATAAAAACTGAAATTATTTTTCAAAGCAAATATCAAGACATTTTGGAAAGAAACACTGACATCACTCTTATAGAGGTTATATTGATTATTGTTATATATCTGACAACATTTTTTTGCCTAACAAATCAATGTATCGAATTTATAATTTTCATAAAAATCATAGAACATTAGACACACTTCTTGGAAACAAGCCATCACCATTGTGTTGGTTTTCACAGAAAAGGAGGAAATTGTTCTGTGCCTCTTAGATGAAACGTTTTTTTAGTGAAGAATGGCTTCCTGACAGTTATTTATCTTGAGAGGCTATAAACCTTTGGATTAATTGCACATTTTGTACAAATGTCAGTTACTGATTCAATTTTGATAAATGTATTCATGTTCTGTTGGAGCTTTAGGTGAGTGAAGTTATTACTTATCATCAGTCTTCTTTGGTTGACCCCTGAAAAGTAAAACTCAGATGTCATGAGAAAACCATTTTTTTCTTATTGAGTTTTTAAGAGACAACAAATGTATGCTTGTGCTGTTTGATGGAACTATGAAGGTAGTAGAAATATTAACAATAAAATTTGAGCCAGTTTTGTTCATTTTTTACTAATCTGGCAACTGTAAACTATGTAGATATCAAAATTAAATGTAATTTATAAGGGTAAGATTTCTTTTGCACACATTACTTGTTAATTTAAGCCCTAACCATTAGGACATGAAACTCAGCGGTATAGACATTCTTATGCATTAATTTTATTCCTTATGCATAGCTGCTTGGTGTTGTGGTGGTTACTTTACAATGCACAAATAATGCAATGTGTGTCTGTCAATTAATGGGATTCACTAATTTTTTACACGTTTTTTGTACTTTAGATAATACAAATCACTTTCCTGCATATGAGCGCATTTAGTTGTTCACAGTGATCATGGCTCCCTCCTTTCCTAACTGAAGTTACTTGACATCTCCATACATACAGTCAAATCACCATGACAGCCTCTGAGATTAGTTACTGTTACAGTGAGACAGGAGACTCATTAATTAACTCAACCTTTCTAAACCTGTTGCCTTGTCTCTTTGTCTTAGTACAAGTGCTTTTCAGGGTTTATGTGCGTATTGATAAATCATCATTATTATTAGTGCTGGTTCACTAATAACAGAGGAGTATCTCCAAGAAAATCTTGCTTTACTCCCATGTTAACATTGTGTCTCTTTTCCTCTAATAAGATACCAATTCCTGAATCCCAGTCCTGATGCATCACTCGGTACTTATCCTCATGGTACTTTGCCTGGCATTTCATTTTCTTCTCTGCCCAGGGACTGAAGAACTGCCCAAGGATTATAAACCTGCATGGGAGTCTTGCTTACCTGTTATCTAATTATCTGACAATTAACTGCTTACCTGGAACTTTGCACACGGTCCATTCTTAGGTTTCTCATCACCATAGTATTTCCACCTCTCAGGCCACCTTAATGTCCCTTTGCGAATCCTGACCTCAGGAATTCTACAAGTAATTTGCCCTAACCAATGGCTCAGAAGTCATTTTAGTAGATTACTTTCATCATTTTTGGAAGTGGTTTGGTTGTCTCCGGACACCTGATTCATTAATTCGGCTCTTGATTTCTTGCCATATAGGCCAGCACACACCCATTCCACTGAAAAAAAGTTAAAACAATCAATCAGTTCAGGGCCTGACTCTTTTTATAATTAAAATAATTCTTTTGGATGGGGCAGGAAGTAAGTCTCTGAGGATTGGTCTAGTCAGGCAGACAGGCTGGTTGGTAATAAACATATTCCTGGAGAAAAATGTAGGACTAAATGGAATTATCTCTAAACAGAATGATTTCTTTTCCATTAATTTCTATGACACGATGACATGTCAGTAGATCCTTAATGGATGAATAATTTTAGAGCCAATTTGTAATCATTCTTTCCAAAGATAACTTAAATGCATTTTCCAGCCTGCCAATAATCTGTCACAAATGTACCGCCTGGCTTCTTGTTTGCTTTGTAAAGTTCTTTTTTGACTTTTCCTATGACAAGAAATAGGATAAAAGTATTCATATGAAAAAAGATGACCAATTATGAATATTACATATCCCGAATCCCAATTTCTTCATCTCTTCACATATACCAGTGTCATTAATATTAAAAGAAAATTAAATTTTCCTGCGGTTGTTTTCTTTAGAATAATTGTTAGTTCCATTAGCTCTTAGGAAATAAGTTAAATTGCCTCAGGCTTAATGAGGCCTCATGGGAATAAAAAATGCTCTTCATTTAAGATAGATACAAATAGTTGCAACAGGTTCATGGAAAAGTAGATAATTATTTAAAATTTATACTTTTCTAGAGTATGTATTATAAGGACAGAGGTTTAAAAAAAACCAAAAAAAAAAAAAAGCTAAAAGGCCTACTTGGGCCAACTAGATATTAATATACAATAAAGTGAGTTAAGTGCTAGACTATTGGGGATTGGGGTATGTGGTGAACTGCAGAGCTTATACCCTATCTAAAATACCCAAGTACTCTCCCATTTCAGAAGATTATTGGGAAGCAAGAATTCCAGGCCAGGGATGTCAGGTTTTCAACTTTTAAAATGAGACCAGAAAACAAGGGGGAGAAACAGAATATCCAAAAAGTATGGATTTTTAAAAACTCCCAATTTTAAATGTTAGTAAAACAAAAGATATGGGAACACCAAATTCAGTCTTCAACCTCTGGAATGTATCTAAAGTGTTGATTCACGTGTACTTTTTTGTGTATTATTGTTTTCAGATGATATTTATAATATAATTGAATTTTAAAAAAATCAGAACAATTTTGTTTCTTTCATTTATCTTTGGGTATGTATGTGCTAGGTACAGCCCAGCTAGGCACATATATCCAAAACCTACAGAGGGAAGTATAGAAGAATATAAAAATAAGGACAATTAAGTTCTTTGAGGAAAATGCTGAGGGATGCCTGCTCAGCAACAGCATGAGCTCATTTCCAGTTTGCAGTCCTCACAGAAGCGTTTTTATTTTTTGCCCCCCTACACACACACACACACACACACACACACACACACACACACACACACACACAAATAATAATAAGCAGAAGAAGCAACTCTGCTTTGCACCATCTTGCTTAGGACTCAAATAAAATGTTTTTGTTCTTTTAATTTCCATGGACCAAAAATTATTTGAAATATTCCCAAACAGCAGGACTTAATTTTAAAATATGTGCATATATTTTTAAAGACTCTAAAAACAGTCTGCTGGCCATCCATGAAAAGGAACACTAAAGGTGGAAATTAACACAAGTTGTTTAGTTAGCACTTATTTCTCACAGTTAGCTTCACAGAGTTCAGTATACTTATATAACATTATTATGGGTGTGAAAGGGCAGTGACTGACTATAAGAAAAAACTGAGCTCTAGTTTTAATTATATCCCAGCTTAAGCATTAGTGGCCTTGAACAACCACGAGCCCATGTGAAAAGAAACTTCTGCCTGTATTTTCAAGAATTAAAACAAATATTTGGAATAGTGGGCTCTAAAGAATTAGTTTATTCTCCTTATATTTTTTTCTTCTGCTATCCCTTGGTTTCTGTCTTCACTGGAGTTTATATTTGTTAGCAAAATCCAAACATTTAGGCTAAAGAGAGGAACTGAGTCATAGTTTGCGTATATAGAGCCATAGAAATGGCAGAGACTGAGGAAAGGGCCAGCGAACACAAATGGGCGATGCCTGTGTTAATTTCACTGTGTTCAACAAGTAGCCACCAAATTTCTGGAAATCACTGTGGAATATTTCAGTTCTTTGCCAGCTAAATTTTCAGAATAAAATGAAGCATACTTTTTAGTTATTTCACATATTATAAAATTAATATATTACATAAGCATATTCCATATATTGCATATGTAATATTCATGTATTATAGAAATGCTCCATAGTAGATACTTAAAGAATATTTATTAAAATCTCATGGGTTATAGAAAAAAGAAATGCCCAAAATGCATATCAGAGTATCTACAGGATTTTTTCTTGTATACATTTTATTTTATTTTATTTCATTTGTTTTTATTCTTATTATTTCCTTTTTAAAAATTTCATTTTAGTTTAATTTGATGTTATTTTTCTAATTTCTTGAAACTGAAGCTAAAATTATTGACCTTTTGTCATTCTTCTTATATACTTGTCTAAGACAATGCATTTTAGGTGCTTCCCATAAGTACTGCTATGGCGTTTTTTCATTACCATTCATTTAAAAATATTTTCTATTTCTATTTTAATTTTATCTTTGATTTAATGGTTATTTAAAAGAATCATGTACTTTCTAAACAACTGGGATTTTATGCTTATATTTGTGTTATTGATTTCTAGTCTAATTCTTCTGTGTTAAGTGCATACAATCTAATGCTTTTAATGTTTTGAGGTTTATTGAGACTTGTTTCATGGCCTAACTTACGGGCAATTTTGGTAAATGTTCCATGTGCACTTATAAAGTTGTTGGGTATAGTTTTCCAAATTTGTCAAAGTGGTCATTTTTTTTTTCAACTATGTTATTCAAGCATCTATTTCCTTGTTTCTTTTCCTACTTATTCTATTAGTTACTGAGAGGGGTTTCATAAAATTTTCAACTATGACTCTGAATTTGCATATGTCTTTGTACTTTCAATTTTTGCTTTATAAGTTTGAAAGCTAACTCATTTCACTGGAGATCAGGGCATTTTGTCTGTTGGGTTTACCCACTTACCCCAATAGCCACACAGTGATGGCTACACAGTAGATATTCAGTGGTTACTTTTTTTGTGGGGGTGGGGTAAAATAAATGACTGTGAGAGTGAGAATAGGTATTTAATGGTAAATGCCAGAAAACGTGCATTAGGGAACATAAAGTGAAATTTGACCAATTGTCAAAGAAATTAAAATGGTTTGCCCACATTCTGCCTAGATGGAAGCTTGTACATTTCCTGTACATCGTAGATACTCAGTGATGAGAGTGCTAACATTTTTGGTTTTTCCTCTACCTGGTAGCATATTAGCCTTCTGTATGTGCTTTCATCACCTGGACTACCATCACTTATGTATGTAGTGGATAGAATGAACCAAGACACACACCCATGCACACATACAAAAAAGACATATTTGACCTAGATTCAACAAATGTTCACCATCTCTTTTATTACTGGAAAACTTACAATTCTCTGAAACTTTGCTTATTGATCTGTTCTCCAGAGATGATGCTATTAGTTTGCTCTGACAGCCTTCATTACCTGGCATCTCTATATTCAGGACCTGAGAAATTCTTATTATTTAGTATATTCACAAATGTTTCTAGCCATCTCTCATTACTACCTGCATTTATGGACCAGAGCAGAGGTGCTCAAATGGTTGGGTCTCAGAACTCCTTTACACTCTTCAACATTATTAAGACCTCCGAAGAGTTTAAGTTATAAAAGTGATATATATCCCCATTTATTATATTAGGATAAAAACTGAGAAAAATTTGAAAGATTTATCAATTTATGTAAAAATAATAAACCCCTAGCATATTAACAATAATAAAATATTTTATTAAAAATATATTTTTCAAAGAAAAAAATAGTGGGAAGATTGGCATTGCTGTATATTTTTTCACATCTGTTAATGTCTGACTTAATAGAAGACTGATGGACTCTCAAACCTGCTTAAGTATTCAGTCTGTTACAATATGTTGTTGTAATTGAAATATAGGAAGAAAATCTGGCCTTATACACATACATAGTTTGAAAAGGGAATGTATTTTAAAAGCATTTTCAGGTAACTGTGGATAATCAAAATTTTACCCAAACTTGACAAGTGATAGTTTCATAATAGTTGCAATGTGGAATCTGAAACCATGTCAATAAGCTTTTCATACTTTATTATAGTGAAATAAAATGGCCAAATTGGGTCTTTTTTTTCTATGCATGATTTTGTACCATGCATTGCTTATTTGGAAAATATTGCTTCACTAATGAAGGCCTTCCCAGTGTTAACATTCTATATAGTATTTAAAAAAATCACATTTATTCATATTACTACTGATGTCATCAGAAACATTTTTATGTATTAGAAACCTGTAAAGCTCATTATGACAAATGTAAATTTTCCAAAATTCAAATTTTTACTCAAAACTTAAATATGTTCATTGTCATAAAAACAATTATCATGTTATTCTTGAAGTCCTACTTTGCTTGTTTTTGAGAAATGTCTCCTAAATACCAAATCTGATCTAACATAATTTATCTATGCATAATTATTTCAAGTAAAATGGTGTTTCATGAAAAGAAATACTATATCAGCTTACAACTTATACAAGTGTTTTTTTGGAGAATATACACATCTATAGTTCACAGAAGTGCTTTATGTATACTTCCTGTTTCATAACAAAGACTATTAAAAAGACATGCTGAATTTGAAATTTAACAAAATTAGTCAGTGTTACATTCATCAATGTTGAATAAAACTGCCTTTTTTTCCCCTTCACATGGATGATAGTGGAGAGTTCAATAACTATTAAGTTTGTTACCACTGCCCTTATTTGTGCCAAAAGGCCACCAGTTTTATTCATCATTCCTTTTGCATCATCCGTTCATATTTCAATACAGTGAAAACGGAAAATAATGTCTTAGTATTAATTATGATGAAAATAACTGTGATGAACTCACAGATCCCTGAACGGGCCTCCCTGACTCCCCAGGAGTTTTCTGATGTCATTTTGAGAACCACTGGACTAAGCCATTCACCTCATGACGTTCAACTCTTTGGCTTGCGTCAGGGCAGAGAGGCTAATTTCTAGATCTCCTTTCTTAAAATTCAGGAATTATTATTTTCTAGGCTCATTTTAATCTAAGTTAAAATTGTGTACACAGAATTTGAGCTTATGAATATAAACCACCTAAAAAAATGGCTAGCACAGGCAGACACTCAGAAAATGTTGGTAATGGTGACAGTGCAAGGAGCAGTAACTGTTATGAATATTTACTTTCAAAAGCATTTGAATTATAAATTTAATTTTGCCACTAGTAATACAGTTCTTTAATTAGCAGTAGGGCATTTTCATGTTGGGATCATTTTCTGGCATTCTTCAGTTAAACTTTTTGCTGATCTGTATTTTCAATTATTCTTTATCTGCAGTAAACATAATTACAAAATAAGAAAAAAATAAATGTTTTAAAAGAGAGATGCTTTTAATTTTTCAATGAAAAATAAGTACTCAATAATCTGAGATCCTTGCTTCTAAACTTAATTTTCCCATTGTGCTCCTATCCTTAATTGTTAATGGCTTGTAGGAAAGACAGGAAATGCATAAACATTTCAATACAGCATTAAGAATTCAAATATGTGTCAGTATTTTCAGATATCTTGGACAATTTTAAAAGTAAGGAGGGAAGGATCGCATATAGGTCTTTTTTTT
>NW_017732073.1:795518-800099 GCF_001890085.2 Hipposideros armiger | reverse complement strand
TCACACATGGCACTATTTCATCTTTTCTTACGGCAGAGTAGTATTCCATTGTGTATATATATATACCACCTCTGTCTCCAGTCATCTATGGAAGGACACTTTGGTTGTTTCTATGTGTTGGCAAACAGGGCTTTATAATTCCACCATGAATCAAAGTTAAATCTATGTGTGTATTCTGGTGTAGTCCTTATAATAAAGCTGATGTTGTCACTTCTTTTTCAGTACTTGGGACAGATCATTTAGGAAAGAGAGAAAGAAAAGTAACATTCTTAAGTTTCTGAAGGTGCTAGAGACTGTGTTAAATATTTTACCTATGTTATCTCTTTTAATGCTTTCAAAAAACCCCCATTAAATGTTAGACTTTAACATCTTACAATGTTGTAATTGAGGCGCAAAACATATTGATATGCACAAGGTCATCTAGCTTGTATAAGAAAAGCAGAATTTAAGCCCTGCTTTACTGAATCCGAAATCCAGCATCTTTTCACTCCACTTCCTACCCCTCCCAAAGCTCCTATTCCCCCATCACCTACACCCCTTATCTCTCCCAATCTTTTGTTGACAGTTAGCTGTCCAAGCATACTGGATTGTTCATTAAATGCAGTAGATTAGGCTCTGGCCCACTAGGAATAGCATATGTCAGAAACACACCAACATCAATGTTGCTCATTCTTGTCTAGTAACGAGACCTTTTTTTTTCTCTTTATGTATACAATAGCTATGAAACACTTAAATGACAGCTTATTCAAATATTACGTTGTGAAATATGCTTTCCTTGTCAAAATTCTGTCTTCTATCTTTTTAGCATTTAGGGTTTTCATTTTTGTTTCCATACTGTCATGACTTCCAAAGACCAGACATTTCTACAGATTGATTTTGATGCATTTCATAAAATTGGGTGCATTGACAGTTGCTTTGCTCATGATTTACGCAACTTGTCATGTGATGAGTATGATGTAATAGAGAAGAGTTCCCTTTTGGGTGCTGAAATGTGTCTACCCCATAAGAAAATTAGTTTTGATTAAGAAGTGATGAGTAACATTTAAATCCTTACTAATGTTGATTATTGTCCTCACATAGACATTATCATACATTGTTCCAAAAATAGCCTTAACTTTTTTGCAGTGTCACAGAAAGATGGTATTTAAAAATTATTTTTAAATATTAATTCTCCCTATTAAAAATAATTACCTTCATTGTTTTAGTCAACCTATAGTACTACTCAAGATTTAATTTGCTATATTGGAAAAGAAACAAATAGCTACATATCATGTTAAAATTATATTTTTAATATAGTTTTTTTTTTTTAAGATTTTATTGGGGAATTGGGGGAGGGGAACACTGTTGGGGAATTGAGGAAGGGGAACAGCCAAGTTGTTGTACTTCAATATTAATTGTGGGGGGTGCAGCTAGCTCAGCTCCAAGTCTAGTCACCATCTGTCTGCCCAAGGGCAGCTCACAGCCGCTCCACTCAAGGTACAGACCCTGTTGCTCAGAGCTCGCTTTCTTAACCAACTGAGCCATTCGGCTGGCCCCCTTTAATATAGCCCTAAATGTATATTTATTTAGTGAAATATATTTACTCAATATTTGTTATGGTTACCATTTATAAGGTGCAAGACACTGTAGTTGGTGTTACAGAATGTGTTCAAAGGGGTAAGACTTACAACTTGTCCTTAAGAAGTTTATTTTTTAAGACTAGTCAAATATGTTAACAAATTTGTATTACTACCAAAAAAAAAAAAAGAGAATGGTGCTGTTGTTTTAGGTAGTTTAAAATAAATTATCAGTAAATATGCTTACTCTNTCCACTCAAGGTACAGACCCTGTTGCTCAGAGCTCGCTTTCTTAACCAACTGAGCCATTCGGCTGGCCCCCTTTAATATAGCCCTAAATGTATATTTATTTAGTGAAATATATTTACTCAATATTTGTTATGGTTACCATTTATAAGGTGCAAGACACTGTAGTTGGTGTTACAGAATGTGTTCAAAGGGGTAAGACTTACAACTTGTCCTTAAGAAGTTTATTTTTTAAGACTAGTCAAATATGTTAACAAATTTGTATTACTACCAAAAAAAAAAAAAGAGAATGGTGCTGTTGTTTTAGGTAGTTTAAAATAAATTATCAGTAAATATGCTTACTCTGGAGTCTGATGGAAATCAGTCATTTTTGTTACAATTTTATTGAAATGGAAAATGTATCTCTCAATATTTACTCAATAATCTTTCAGTTACACGAAGGAACATTGGATCATGGAGTTGGGACTCTTGAAATCAAAAGTCCCTGTAAGTAGTCTTCACACCATCCAAGTTCACCATTGCATTAGAGAACAAGGGAATTGTTCAGCAGATGAAATCGAAGGCTTATGTCTTACCAATTGGATTAGCTTGTCTCATTTATGAGTCTCCTTTTAGATTTAGTTTAGATAAATTAAAGTGACTTAATCTGAAAAGCGACCTTTGACACTCTTCTTGAAGACCAGGGATAAAGAGAGTCTCAAAAGCCAGACACTGTTAACAATAAGGGTAGTACTCTTGTGTAGGGTTGGTATATGCTGTAAAATCTTATTCGCCTCCATGTCTTGGATAGCTTTCATTTTGTTCAGTCATGTTTCTTTCTAAAATGTATTTTGAAATACTTCATCATGAGATACTACTGGGTTTTTTTCTTGCAATTCAAATATGCACTCAATGTTAATCAGATGCAACTATCCCCTATACAAATATGTGCAAATGTGAAAACTACAGGGTTAAACTAATGGACTCTCTTTTTTTTTCTGATTCAGGGAGTAACAGATGTGCTGGCAATTTATTTTATTTCTGTGTGTCCTGGTTTTTAATCAAGCTTATTTTACTATTTGTGCAACATAGGTTGAAAGAAATATCAAATTAATTAAATAGTTATTGACTTTTATGCTGGGGACTTAGCGGGAGGCCACCAAGCCCTTCAGCAGCCCTTCCATAACTTGCAAAGCAGACAGCTATGTACCACGTTGTCATTAATCACGAAGATAGGGAATATGAAGATCTCTTGCAGATAATCTACTTCTGTGTTGGCTTTTTAAAAATGAAATGTACAAGAAGCAGTTTTTTTTCTCTTGTTCAGATGGTTCTCAAGTTTTGGAATTTGGTCTATTGTACTCTTGAAACAGTTATTTGGTTTTCCTCTGTCTTATTTTCTCCTAAGCATAAAGATCTCTTTCCTTGAAACTCACACCATTTGACTTTATTTTCTTCAGTTACTTCACTTTCTAACACTCAACATTTTTACCGCTTTTGGGAAGCACCTGGGTTTGGAAGACTATCTGTTCCTTCTAAACAGCAGTGTAGTATTGTGGAAAGTTGAAATACAGTGCACTGTAGTAGAAATCTGACCTATTTAATCAGGGACATTTTACATCTTGATTACATTACCTGACCCCCAATTTCCTTATCTATAAAATGGCAACAATAGTTATAAGAAGGTTTTTTTTTTCTTTGCGTGTGTGTGTGTGTGTGTGTGTGTGTGTGCAATGATTATGCACAATATTTTCAGTCTCTATAGTAGACAGTCCATATGCAATTTATGGTTAGTATATTATTGTAGAAAGTGAGAGGCAGTTGAGCAAGCAATCATGCTTTTATTTGGCATGCCATTAGTTGTTGGCTGGCAGGGAAAGTAAAGGAATGCTGCCTTTCCCTCCTAACCATTTAATTTCTTACTATTATGTGTGATACGGTTTTACCATGCAGTTTAGCTTCAATGTTTCCAAAGTAAAATTAAGAATAAAAAGTCAGATCATGCTATAGAGTTGTTACATCCAATGCACACATAGAGTACAGGATTCACAGAATTTTACTACATGGGATACCAAGTCAAATAGCAACCTTAGAGAAACTTTTTCCTTTTTAATATGTGAGAGTACAGTATGAGTTTGTGTATGGTATTGTATACTCACATAATAAAATCTCAGTAGACATTAGTAAATGTGCTATTTTTTTTCTATGTAATGCTAGTATGTTTCTTTAGATATGTCATTTTCCTATTCATTTACAGTATAATCTTGGCACTCTGGTATTAGGAATACTATGTGCATCACTTTTTCCAGTTCTAACATCAGTATTGCTCTGTGGCTTATCCAGTAGCAGGTGTTAAACACTGATATACACAGAACTGTGCCCACCAAAGCCAAAATCCTTTGATTCCCAGCCTCCTCTGGCCAACGGAATGCTAACGCCAAACACACTTCCAAATTTAAGTCTCAGGCATGACAGTTCATTATGCTGCCTGCCAAAACTACCAGCCCACGGAAACTCTGATTTTTAAAATTAAGGCAGAGTAAGTTATTGTCAAATAAATACCTTGTGATTTTAGGTGATGCACTTTTAGTTTATAGCTTTCTCTGAAATTAGTAAATTGAGATTACATCACAGTTAATTGCTTAATAACATTTCTCTTTGAATAAAGCAAAGTGCCTAATTAGGGCAAAAGCGTTCACCATAAAACTCCCAAAATATTTATTGTGATGGGAAAAAAAGTTCAGAAAATTGGAAATTTTCAATAAAATCACTGCATTTTAACATTGTAAGGGATTTGAAA
>NW_017732073.1:756753-795063 GCF_001890085.2 Hipposideros armiger | reverse complement strand
ACTAATATTCTTATAACCATGTGTATGTGAAACTTTTAACATCTTTCACGATGCATCTTTTTTAAAATGTAGATATAGTGCTGCCCTTCTGATTACTACAAAGGGGTTCTCATACTCCCTTAAATGCAATCAATCAGATAATATACAAGATTTGTATAATTTCTATCAGGTAGAGATAATGTAAAAATGATATCATATCAATAAATTTTGAACACATTTCTATAAATCTGTGGAAGATGTAGGAACTCAGTTCATAATCCTTACCTACATTTCCAGAGTTTTCTCTCTTGGATGTAGTGGGAATCGCAATTAGTATTTATGAAGAAATTGTGTCTTACAGAGGGGTTAGGTGCTTAATTTAGTGCATTTCTGTTTTTGGTGTTATTTTTAAATAGATTTTCTGAAAAACACATAGATGCTGTTTTTATTATAATAAAATTTCTTTAAAACACCACTATCCTGAGGATAGTAAGAGAAATCCTCAAGGGAAGCAACACTTAGGAAAGAAAGTACTGCAGCAGGTGATGAAACCAGAAACTTAGAACTTTGAGGGCTAACAGCAGGTTGCACAGGGAGCAATAAAAGAGCTGTGATTCAAAGAAGGAATAATGAACTTCTTATGGCAGTAAATTATGGAATTGGAAGTTCGTAGTTCTTTCATATTCAGAACATCAAGTATAAACTTTTTTTAGTTTAAGAATGACTTCTATTTTTCAAAAATTATAATAATCAAATTCTCCCAGAGAACAGATCTAGAGAGGGAACATTTATCTCATTTTCTAAGGTTTGTATTACTTTGACCAAAATCAGACAGAAATGATGCCTGAAAGAAACATTGCATACCAACATTACTTATAAAAACAGATGTGAAAATTATAAACAAAATCTTAGCAATATAAATCACATAATAGCTAAAATCATAATGCATTCTAAGTAGAGTTAATCTTAGGAAAGCAAGTTTGAGTGAATGTGAAAAATATCAATTAATGTAATCCACTGTATTAAAGAAAAGGATAATACGATTGTTTTTTTAAAGCTTTCATGTTTCTTCCATTGTCTTTATTCACATTTTAAATATGCTAGATGACCCAGTAGATGTGCTAATATGATTGTCTTATAAATGCATCAGCATTTCCGATAAAATTAAATACCCATTTGCAAAACATCTCTTATCAAAATAAGAATAGGGGGAAGATCTTGAACCTGATAATCAGAATGCACAATGGATGCCCACTGTCACACTTTTTTAAACAATCTGAAACCTGAAGGAATCTCAGAAACCTAATACTGAGTATAAAAAGCAAATCACAAAAGAACACATAGGTTACTTATAATCACTATACTGTAAATTGCTAAGGGAGTATACCTTCAATATCTTCACCACAAAAAAGAAATGATAGTTGTGTGATGTGTTGTAGGTATTAGCTAATGCTGTGGTGGGAATCATTTTGCAGTCTATGTAACTGTACCAAGTCAATACGTTGTGCAGCTTAAATTTACTCAGTGCAATATGTCAAATATATATCAATAAAGCTGCAAAAAAGAATACATATGTAAGTGTAGTGTAAGCCCTGACAGTTTGCTTTTCTTTTTGTGATGCAAGTGCTCAGTTTCAGCTTTGATTACTGAGACATTCACTTCAAAGAGGCATCCGCTTCAGAGAAGGGCATTTCTAATTAAACACATTGCCAGCCTCGCACTAGATAAAGAGCCAGGCAGCCTCTCCACACTGAGGCTCCTTTGTTTTAGAGATCTTAGTTGATTTTGATAACTGACCACTTGGATTACTTGTTTTTTTGTCTTCCCGTGCTTTAAATAGCTGCTGTTATGTTTTAAATTCAACAGTAAAGGGTGAGCCAGTGAAGCCTTGGCCCCTACCCTCAACCCCAGTAAAAGCAGAACCTCAGGCCCATTCATGCTCTTTCTCTTTACTCATGACTTCACTTCGTGCTTCCCCGCTCCACGCCCCCCCCCCACCATGTGCCTCATACACTTCAGAGCATGTAAGTAAATGGACACTTGTTTCCTAAAAGTTTCCAAATTGTCATTGCTGAAGGGTGTCTTGTAGTCATAATAAGAACCACAAGGGCTGGCCCTAACATTGGTTTGAAAAGGAAATACATCTGTAGAAAACTCACTAGAACTCAGGTGAGCGCCCCCAGGCATTTCTAATGGACAGCATTGCTACCCATAGACTGAGACCAGCGACAAACAATAAGATACCAGTTATATAAAGCTAAAAAACAATCATAATGTGAAGGAACTAGTTGTTAAATCTATAAAAAGAAGGGAAAAGACCAGGCACCAAGAGGGACCCCCCTAGGCCACAACATCCCCTTTGAAAGAGAAAAGAAAAAAAAAATTTACATACGCACACACAGGCAGTCACAAGCAGGCTTTGTTTGCCACCCAAAACCCTGTTGGGACCTGGGAAATGATCCCCTTACCTCTTTAGTTCTTTTCTAGGTCAAATAATTCAGACAACACACAGCAGATTAACAGGAGAAAATTTTAAAAGAGAAAATAATATGTGTGCATGAGGAATTCACATCAGCACGAAAATTCCCAAGACAGCGAGGCAACATTGGATATATACAACAGTTTGGACAAAGAAAAAAAGAGGAGGTATGGGGTATGAAATTTTGGGAGTGAGAATGGGTGATCTATAGCTAGTCGAGGAAGAACAGAACATATACAGCAGGCAAAGTATTTCTGGGCAGCTCAGAAACGGTGGGACACAGGAGGGTATCTAAGCTGACATGTTTGGAGTCTCCCTAACTAATGCTCGGGCGAAAATTCTTAAGGTGATTATGACAAGATGCCCTTCCTAAAGCAGGTTTTTATTATCTGAATCTTTTTAAGAAAAAAGGGAAGTAAAATTTCTTCTTGAGTTTTTCGGGCTTTAATCGATTTCAGTTTGAAATAGCCTGCGTGCCAGCATAGCTCCCAACCCCCATGACCCCAGCAACCCTCACCAGGACTGTGTACACCTACAGCCTTGGGGTGTACACAGTCACTGAGGACCCCTACAATCCTGTAGCAGACAAAACAGACTTATGTCAGAAACTGTAAGGAGTCAAAAAAGGTGAGTCTATATTTACAAAGAAGTCAATTCATCAAAAGGATATAACGATTGTAAATGTAAATGCACCCATTGAGGCCTCTATATTAAGCCCATATTAACAGATCTGAAGGCAAAAACAGATATCAATAGAGCAACAGTAGGTAACTTCAGTACCCCACTTTAAACAACGGATCTATCACCTAGACAGAAAATCAATAAGACAATATTAGAGGTGAACTACACTTTAGAGTAAATGGACCTAAAAGACATGCTGTATTTTGCCATGTATAATAAGCACTTTTTTGCCCAAATTTGTGAGGGAAAAATAAGAATGCACATTATACATGGCTAGTACAAAAAAATTAAAACAAAATATGTTTTCCCTGAGAGTTTGGGTAAAAAATGTGGGTGTGCATTATACACAGCAAAATGCAGCCTACAGAATATTCTGCTCAACGGCAACAGGATTTACATATTTGTTCAGCATGCACCAAAGAGGATACTTCATGTGTTAAATCACAAAACAAGCCTTAACAAATTTAAGGAGTTTGAAATCATGTCAAATATTTGTTTTCTGACTAAAACATTATGAAACTAGAAATCTGTAGTCAGAATAAAATTGGAAAATTGAACAATATATAGAAATTAAACCACACAGTCCTGAACAACCAATTTATCATGGAAGAAATCAAGAAGGGAATCCTGGGACCGGCCGAGTGGCTCATTGGTTAAGAGTTGACTTGGGAACACGAGCTCTGAGCAGCAGGGCCGCCGGCTCCAGTCCCACATGGGCCAGTGACGCTGTGCCCTCTATAGCTAAGATGACACACAACAGCTTGACCTGGTGCTAGGCTGCCATGAATTGCCGGCGATGGCGTAGGCTGCAATGGAGCTGCAGTGGGCTGCCGTAAGCTACCGTGAGCAGCCAGCAGCCTGTGTAAACAGCTGTGAGCTGCCATGAGTGGCCATCCAATGGCCAACAAGCCATCTGCCTCAGCCAGGAAGAGCACAATGATCACAATACCAACATGGGCCAGTGAAACGACGTCCTTCACAACTAGACTGAAGAACAAAAGGACAGCATCTTATTTGTTCCCCTTGCCCGATTCCCCAACACTTTTCTCTCCCCCAATTCCCCAATAAAAGCTTTTAAAAAAAAAAGAGGGGAATCAAAACAAATATTTTGAGACAAACAAAATGGAACCAAAACATACCAAAACTTATGAGATGCAGCAAAAACAGTTCCTAGAGGAAGTTTATAAAGTGAAATGCCTACATTTAAATAAATAAATAAATCTCAAGGAACTAACCTCAAGGAACTAGAAAAAAAGAACAGACTAAGCCCAAAGTTAACAAAAATAATGAAATAACAAAGACCAGAAGGACAATAGAAAAGATCAATGGAATTAAGAGCTTTTTTTTTTAAAGGTAAAGAAATTTGCAAACCTTTAGTTAGACTGAGAGAGAGAGAGAGAGAGAGAGAGAGAGAGAGGGAGGGAGGGAGGGAGGGAGAGGGAGAGAAAAGATGCAAATAAAATCAGAAATAAAGCAGGAAACATTACAACAAATACCACAGAAATAAAAAGGAACATAAGAGACAACTCTGAACAATTATATCCCTATTAATTGGACAACCTAGAAGAAACTGATAAATTCTTAGAAACATAAAACCTACTAGGATTTAATCATGGGAAAACAGAAAATCTGAATAGATCTACAATTACAAAGAAATTGAATAAGCAAAAATTCCCCAGCAAAGAAAACCCAGGACCAGATGGTTTTACTGGTGAATTCTACAAATATTTAAAAGAAAAACAATGCCAATTTTTTTCAAACTCTTCCCCAAAAAATTGAAAATTGTTTTATAAGGCCAGTATTACCCATATACCAAAGCCAGACAAGAACAATACAAGAAAGGAAAATTGCAGGCCAAAATCACTGCTGAGCCAAGGTGTAAAAATCTTCAGTGAAATACTAGCAAACAGAATTCAACATCATATTAAAATGATTATGCACTATGATCAAGTGTGATTTATCCCTTAGGGTGCAAGGATGGTTAAAAATAAGTAAATAAATTTGATACACCACATTATCAAAATGAAGGATACAAATCATATGATCATCTCAATAGATGTAGAAAAAAGCATATAACAAAATTCAACATCCTTCATGATAAAAACTCTCAACAAATTAAGTGTAGAAGAAATGTACCTCAACGTAATTGGAACCATCTATGACAAGCCCATAGCTCACATCATACTTAACAATGAAAACTAAAAAATTTTCTTGTAAGATTGGGAACAAGACTAGGGTTTTCACTCTCTTTACTTCTATCATCGTATTATCAGAAGCCCTTACCAGAGCAATTAGGCAAGAAAAATAATTAAAAGTGATACATATTGGAAAAGAAAAATAAAATCACCTGTACTTGCTCTTGGCATGATCTTACATACAGAAAATATTAAAGCCCCCACAAAAAAAGCTATTAGAACTAATAACACACTTAGTATAAGTTGCAGGATACAAAATTAATATAAAAATTTAGTTGTATTTCTAAACAGAACAGATTATATTTTTAAAAATTTAGAAACAATCCATTTTAGCAAAACAGTAAAAACAATAAATACTTAGGAATAAACTTAACCAAGAAAGTGAAAGACTTATACACTGAAAACTATAAATATTGACAGAAAAATTGAAAAACATACAAATAAATGGAAAAAAATCTCATGTTCATGGATTAGAAGCATTAATGTTGTTAATATACAACCCAAAGCAATCTACTGATTCAGTGTAATCAAAATTCCAATAGCATTTTTCACAAAAATGAAACAAACATCCTAAAATGTGTAAAGAAACACAAAAGACGCAATAACCAAAGCAATTTTTAGTAAGAAGAACAAGCTGTGGACATTGCACTTCTTGATTTTAAATTATATGAGTATAGTAATAAAAATTTATGGTATTGGCATAAAAACTTATCAATTATCTGTTTGACTGAAAATAGTCAATGAAACAGATCCAATCATCAAAAATAGATCAATGGAAAAGAATAGGGAGCCCAGAAATAAGCCCATGCGTATATGGTCAATTAATTTTTGATAAAGGAGCCAAGAACACACAATTGGGAAAGAATAGTTTCTTCAATAAATGTTGTTGACAAAACTGGATATCCACATGTAAAAGAATGAAATTGGATCCCTATATTACGCTGTACACACACGCAAAAATAATACTCGAGATGGACTAAAGTCTTAAATGTAAGACCCGAAACTGAAATACTCCTAGAAAAAAAAAGAAAAAATCAAAAACCATAAGGGAATACTTCTTGACATTGGTCTTGCGATAATTTTTTTGGGTGTGATAAAAACACAGACAATAAAGCAAAAATAAACAAATGGGATGATACCAAAGTAAAAAGCTTCTGTATAGCCAAGGAAATAATCAACAAAATGAAAATGCAACCTATAGAATGGGAGAGAATATTTGCACGCACTATATATTTAATAAGGGCTGTATATCTAAAATATATAAGGAACTTATATAATTTAATAGCAACACACACACACACACACAAATAGTCCAACTAATAATGGTCAAAGGGACTAAATAGACATTTCTCCAAAAATGATATGCAAATAATCAACAGATACATTAAAGGTGCTTAACATTACTAATCATCATGGAATACAAAGCAAAACCACAATGAAATATCACCTCACACCTGTTATTATGTCTATTTTCAAACAGATAACAAGTGCCCGCAAGGATATGAAGCAAAGGTAACATTTGTGCAGTGGTGGTGGGAATGTAAACTGGCACAACCATTACGGTAAACGATATGGAGGTTCCTCAAAAAATTAAAAATAGAATTATATGTTCCAGATATGCCACTTGTAGGTATATATATTTTATATATATATATATATATATATATATATATATATATATATATATATATAATATAATATACATATACATATACATATAGGGCCGGCCGAGTGGCGCGATGGTTAGGAACTGGCTTCAGACGCCAGAGAGCCCGGGTTCGGATCCCACATATGAGGGCCAGTGACACTGCCCTCCACAGCTAAGATGCTGAACAACAGCTCAACCTGGAGCTGGGCTGCCGTGAGTCGCTGGCGACGACGGCATAGACTGCAGCCCCTGTGGCAGTGGGTTGCCATGAGCTACCGTATGTAGCCAGCAGCCAGCATGAGCGGCCAGCAGCCGCAGTGAGTGGCCACCCAGAAGCCGGCGACTGATCTGCCTCACCGGGGAAGAGTGCAATGATGGTGCCAACTTGGGCCAGTGAAGCAACGTCCTCCACAACTAGACTGAAGAACAAAACGACAGCAACTTGTCTGTTCCCCTTCCCCCAATTCCCCAGCACTGTTCCCATCCCTCCAATTCCCCAATAAAAATCTTAAAATATATATATATATATATATATATATATATATATATATATATGTATGTATGTATGTATGTATGTATGTGTATATATATACACACACACAAAAGAAATGAAATTAGTATCTAGAAGAGATGCCTGCACCCTCATGTTCATTGCAGCATTATACTCAGTTGCTGAAGTATGAAACCAACCTAAGCGTTGAAAGACTGAAGACTAGACAAAGAAAATTGATATATATGTACAATGGAATATTATTCAGCCTTAAAAAAAGGATAGCATACTATTTGCCACAGCATAGGTGAACTTTGAGCACACTGTGATGAAGTCCAATACTGCAACAAACCAGACCAAGAAAGACAGATATTGGTTATATTTGGAATCTTAAAGAAAGAAGTCAAATTTATAGAAACAGAGTAAAATTGTGGTTGCCAGGGATTGGGGGCTGAAGGAAATGGGAGGTGTTGGTTAAAGAGCACAAGCCTTCAATTACAAGTTGAATAAGTTCTGAGAATCTGATGTATAGTGTGATGACTATAGTTAATATACCACATTATATACTTGAAATTTGCTAAGAGAGATTTTAAATGTTTTCAGCACATACACACATATACACACAAAGGTAACTGGGTGAGGTGATGGATTATTAATTAATTTGTGATAATCATTTCACAATGTACTTATATATCAAATCATCATATTGTATGCTTTAAATATCAACAATTTCAATTGTCAATTATACCTCAAAAAACTTCCCCCACAAAAACTAGCCAGGATAGAAACCAGGCTACCAGTCTTATTCAGGATAAAAAAATTAGAATTATTTAACCAGCTCTTCCTAAAATGTATATAGCACTGATGATTGGAAAACTAGATATTAAAAAAAGAAAGGAATAGAATTAGCCTTAAAAAGAAAACAACTGACACATTGTTTATTATTGTGTTCTCCTTTCAAGCTGTGTCAATAGACTTACTTTTGTTTTCAGTAATGCCTTCAGTAATACCATTGTATGTTTTGTTTTGTTTTAAATTGTTTGTATTTTTATTCCTTTTTTGTATGTGTTTCACTTTAGGTTTATTGAATAAACAGGGTCCTAAAAGAAACAAGTATGTGTGAGAAAAATAATGTGATGCGCAAAAATAACAATAATATGAAAATATCCATGTAGGTAATAGTTTGGACTGCAGAAAAATCCTCATAAGAATATATGTGTGTGTGTGTGTGTGTGTGTGTGTGTATATATATATCTATATAGATATATAGATATATAGATATATAGATATATATCTATATAGATATATAGATATATATCTATATAGATATAGATATAGATATATAGATATATAGATATATTTTTTTTCCGAAAAAAAGAAGCTGATCCTTTGGCCTTCTAGCCCAAAATGAAACAAAACAAAACTTTATTGGATTGTTATTTTATTTTATTTTTAATTTCCTATGTCTGATTCTACTCCAGGTTCTACACATATTTTTAACTAGTTTTTCTGGCTTCTAGGATAACATAAGCAAACATAGATATTGGGTTGTTGGAAAAGTCATGACGTATTTTGTCTATGTTTTTCAAAGGTCATTTATTTATATAAAGAACAAAGATCAATCAATGATATATTGCCCATTTTGCTCGATATCCTTTTGCCATCTTTCAGTGAGCTTCATAATTCCTCGTTCATAGAAGGACCTGTCTTTATTTGCAATAAACTGAACAAGGTGCTGATTTACAGTTTCATTTCAATTGAATGTTCTACCACCCAAGGAGTTTTGAGGAGAGGGAAACAAGTGGAAGTCTGACTGTGCAAGTTCAGGCGAGTATGTTGGGTGTGGCAACACATCCCATTCAAGCTCCAATAATTTTTGATGGGTGATCATACTTGTGTGTGGTTTGGCATTGTTGCGATGGAACACAACTCCTTTACAATTAACAAGCTGTGGACGTTTCTGGATGATGGATTTGTTTAAACTGTCCAATTGCTGAGAGTACACATTCAAATTGATTGTTTGGTTCCTTGGTAGGATCCTGAAAAACACGACACCTTTAAAATCCCACCACACTGAGAGCATAATCTTCCTCTGATGAATGTCTGCTTTAGATGTCGTTTGAGACAAATCATCATGTTGGGACCAAGACCGTTTGTGCACCACATTGTTGTAAACAATCCACTTCTCATCACCAGTTATCAGTTATTTTTTAAAAAAAGGATCATGTTCTTCATGTTTAATGAGCAATTTTTTTTTTAAGCTGAGCTATCCTGCCAACTGTTGGTAGGTCAGCGGCAGTGGCAGCTCAGCTTGGGCTGGGAATTGAACTGGCGACCCTTTTGCTCAGAGCTCGCATTCTTGAGCGGGCTCTTAACCAACTGAGCCACTTGACTGGCCCTTAATTAGCATATTGCCGATGTTTATACGCGCCGTCAAATGAACTTCTTTGAGTTCATGTGGAACCCAAATATTGAGCTTGTTTGCATATCCCAGCTTCTTCAGGTGGTTGTGAATACTTGAATGATGGATATTCAATGTTTCTGCAATCTCTCGTGTCGTGTAATGTGGGTTTGACTCAATTAATGCCTTCATTTTGTCGTCACCAACCTCAGTGGGCCTCCCTGACCGAGGAGCATCCTTGAGATCAAAATTACCAGCACAGAATTTCGTGAACAATCATTGGCACTGACATTCTTGGAGAGCATTGTCACCATAAACTTTTTGCAACTTTTCACAAGCTTGATGTGCGTTCTTCCCTTTATGGAAGTAAAACAGTAAAACCTGGCAAAAATGCACAATTTGGGGTTCCATCTTCAACTTGTAAAATCTCCAAAATTCAACCAAATTGCTCATTTTTTTTTAGAATGAAGCTAAAACTGTCAGCTGTCAAATGACATAGCAATTACATAGATGTGAATGACTCTAGTACTTCCAAAAATGTACTAGTGCCATCTGTTGTAAACATGCGTCATGACTTTTACAACAACCCACTGTGGATTATGGAAAAGGTATAGGAAAAATATATGTAGACCAGTAAGCATACAAAAATTAATTTCCTATTGGTTTGACAACCTGTGATGGGTTTTACCATGACATACTGATTTTATTGCATGTCATTGTGGTCATAGCATGTATTCGACATGTAATTTGTATCAAAAAGACTCCCGTCTTATCATTTTACATAGCAACAGCTATCTATTAATCACATAGCTTTACATGGAATCATGGTAACTATAATACAGAACCATCTCAGCAGCATGACTCTTAGTTTGGGAACTGAGTTTTAAGTGTATTGTGTTGATGTTTATAGAAGAATCAGAACTAATAAAATAAGTATTTGGCATTAATTACACTCTTCTCTTTAGTCCCATAGTGCTTTATTCTTAATTTAAGAACTTAATTCATTCTGTTTTGATTTAGCGCAATTTCTATTCAAGCTCATCACCTCTACCTATGAGTTTCTTTTGTAGTATCCTGTCTCCTTCACCTTTTATATCCCATAGCTATTAATAATTGTTCATGTATTGAACAGTCACAATTCAAAAGAATAAAGATTTTCTTTTTTTTAGAGTGTGCTTTTTACATTTCTTTCAGAGACTTGGTACAACTGTACAAAAGTGAAGATGACTTGGAGATTTCAAAGGCGATTGAGACTCAGTGGACATCTTTGGGTCTAGAAGACGTACAGTTTGTAAATTACTCAGTGCTGCTTAATCTGCCAGGCCCTTCTCCCAGCTCTGTGACTCTCAGCAGCAGTGGCCAGTGCTTTCATCCTAATGGCCAGCCTTGCAGTGAAGCCAGAAAGCATAGCAGCCAAGATCTGCTCTACTCATACGCAGCCTATTCTGCCAAAGGAACTCTCGAGGTAATATGACCATTTGTCTCTGTCATTTACAGTGAAATGGAATTAGAAAACAACAGCTTTCATCTAAATTGAACTAACTGGCAAGATGCAACACATACAGGTCACCATTAAATGTTCTCAGTGTGGAAGTGCCAGGAGAGGAAGGGAGATTTGGATCCCCTGACCCTTTCCTCGTCATATTTTGAAAGTGAAAACATGTTAGAAGAATTTAATTCAAAAGTGTTGAATGTGTGACTGAGTCATTCACATTTTGCTTAGTTCATATAGTGCATGTTCATTTCATTCTTTGGTTTTGAAAAGGCCCATTTTAATACGTAGATTGATATGGACAGAAATAGAAATGGAGATGGTTGTGTTTTGAAGCTGTGCACACATGCAAGAAATAGAGTGGGAAATTGATGTGATTATTCACACATTTAAGATTTGAACTATAGTGCTGCCGCTGTCTTAATGGAAAACACATGAGCTAGGGCCCAGGTGTGGATTATTGCTTTACTATTTTCTGGGTTGTTCTTTTTAAGGTGTGGTGTTTTGGGTTGTTTTTTAGTTTGTTTGTTTTGATTTTTTGTTTTTGTTTTTTTTTGGCATTGTGGTTAAGTGCATGGCTTACCCATTGTTACTTACCCATTTAGTGCTAAGTTTCCTCATCTCTGTAATGTGGATAGTAATAGTTCCAACATGATAAGGTTGTTGTGAGAGTTGAATTAATTAATATATGTATATTTGGGAGTACAAAGCATAGCCCTTGGTAAGGTCAGTCCCAGTTACTGTAGATACAATATATAATTGGCCACTGGTTTTTTTACATAGCAAGTTATTTATTTAAAGTATCAATTTAATAAGCAGTTTTGGTCTTCTATAAGACTGTAGATTACCTCATTTAATACAAATGAGATAATGTTATGCTTCTGATTGTTGTTAATTACTGGCACAGATTTGTAAGAATCTAACTTCTTATTAACTCTGATTAATATATTAAATATTTAAAACATTTAAAGTTACTTTGCAGAAATACATGCTTATTCCTAATATATACAGAGGGTGCCACTATTTTGGGGGGTATGAGGTGTGGAGAGGCAATTTATGGGTGGTTCAGCATAATTTGTGCTCTGTGGTTGTATTATTCTCTGATTTAGCAAAAGTCCTACATACCAACAGCACCACCTTGAAAAGCCTATCACTAATTAAAAGTTAATATAATATTAAATATCTGCAGTATTTCTAATATAGGACTCTTATAATTTGATTTGATTAATATATACTATTTATGGTAGACAATAAAGGAAATACACCCATGTATTAATAAAAATAGAGGGAAGAAACTGCATGCTTTCTTTTATTCAGAAGCTTTGGTCTCAAGTCAAGGTTCTGAAGTTACCCAACCTATATTCTCTGAAAGTCCCAACCCTGCGGAAGCCCACATATGTCCAGCCTTCTCTGATTCCAGTTGATTGAAGTCCAGCACAGCCATCTCCTCCACTACACAGAAGTATGTCCAAAGCACAAAACAACAAAAATTCCCAGAGCTTGAGTGGGTTCTTGGAACCACCCTCATTTATTTGGTTTTCAAATTTCTGTGATGAAAATTCATGATTCCTTAATTAAGGTGATATGGAAAACCCGTGACACTACAACTTGCTTCCCTGTTTCATCAGTGTGACCCTCTTTAATAATCTGCTGGGCCCATTGAATTTTTTTTTTAATGTGCCTATGTGACCATACCTCTGAGAGTTTCCTACACATTTATCTTTATCAGTTATAACTGTTTAAATTTTCTTTGTTTCATCTAAAAGAAAGCCAAGGTCTACTACTGAATCATAAAATTACCTTATTGTCCATGAAGTGATAATTCATTTGAGATCCTGCTACCATTTATAAATGCTATAAAACTACTCTTTTAAATAAATAAGTGTTAAAACAGACTTAAAGCATAGCTATGAAACAAGAGAATTAAAGTTAGCTGTAGATGTAGAAATATACTCCATATTTGAAATATTAGGTCTAAATAACAAGGGCAATGTTAAAGGAGCTAAACTGCAGTTATGGATAAAACAAACTCCTGTATCTGAAGCATATAACTTGAGAAGTTAACAAGGCAAATTTGATGAAGACATTGACAATAGCTATTTTTAGAATTATATTTATAATTTAAATTTATTATGATAATTACATATTAATTTGAATATCTATTCAATATTAATATATAATAAGTTATTGATATTGATTTTTAAACCCTAGTTATAATAGTATTATTGATTTTCAAAAGCAAATTATAGGTGACTATCATATGCATATAGAATAATTGAACATATTTTATATACATGTTTTAGACAGATGTATTATTGAAACTCACATATTCTAATTAATAGGATACTGGTGATTTTTCTGTATCCATTCAGATCATTCCCTAATTCAAATCAAGCTGGAGAGGGTGCTGCTGCTGATTCAGGCATACCTAATTTTTTATTTTGAGTACATTGTGTTTGCATGAATTTCTATCAGGCAAAGCCATTAACAAGTCCTTAAATTATTCCAGCCTGACTGCCAGCAAAGTGCCCCTCTACTTTTGCTTTTGACAAGGTTATTTGTAGAAGAGGAGTGCCCCTTTTCTTTTAAGAGCTGTCATGTCCATTCATCATATGACCGTTTTGTATAAGCTTCCAATTTTTGCTTTCTGGTAACAGTCTAAGCAGCATTTGTGATATCTGAGATCTACTTTGAAAACCTACTTAGTGCCAGCTTGATGGATGGTGTACTTTGCAACTTCTTTGTAATTCACTGTGCACTGGAAAGGTGACATTGTTTACCCCATCATAATGACAGTTGGGTCAGTAAAAGGGTCCTAGGGAGAGTTGTCCTGTCAGATGCACAATACATATTAAAATGGATACATAAATATTTTAGTATGAGTGAGGTTAGCTTTGGGGAATAAACAGTAATTTATATTTTTATTAAAAGGTAACTATCAACTATAATATCATCATAATGTTAAAGACATTGGTACTGGGTGCTGACAATGTCGAGTCAGTTTTGTTTTGTTTTGTTTTTTTTCCTAGTCAGTTTTATAAATAGACTATATGGCTTTATGTAATCCTTGTTCTGTTATTTCTTTTGTCCTTTGTGAAATCCAGACAGATGCAGAAACACAAAGGGAGCAATTGATATTTAATATAGGTTTGGTCAGATTGGGTTATTTATGTTAATATTTTTGAACAGGGGATGTGTTTTTATTCCTATACTTTTTATGGATTTTAGAGTTTTCTTTCTGTTAAGAATTATTTAGTGCCTTAATGACAAGCAAAATAATGTGATTTTATGGAGAAATTTGTTTGCACCAACTCATTAACTGTAGATAAAATATTGTTATCAACACGTTTATCACCACTCCTTTCCTCAGAGAGCGGAGACTAGCGCCTTCCTTATCAGTTGCAACTGTGGATTGGTCACTTCAGTTCTGTAAGCCTGTATGTTCTTATTTGTGTTAGAAGAATAATAATAGTACCTCAAATGGTTGTCATGGGGAAGAAATGATATAAACCATGTAAAGTGCCTGGCACTTAGAAAGCACTCAATAAATGTTAGCTATTGTCATTGTTATTATTTGGTGTAAAATAGACACATTTAAATGGGAGAAATTAAGAAAATATCAGAGCTATATATCATAAGATTTGGAATTACAAACGTTTACTTTATTGTTGGAATATAATCCTCCTGTCTTCTAACATGGCAAATATTAATCACTGGAGAGGAAAATGCCTTGATAAGTATGAATAAATAATAAACTATATATAACTCCCTATCATATTTTAATTGAAAACTGAAAGCTCAACGAAACTAGGAATGAACTATTTTATTTTTCATTGCAGAATGACAAATTGCATCATGTTGGACCTCAAGAGCACTGTCTTTTTTTTTTTTGTAAAATATCAAGATGCAGTTTAACATATGAAATCTGAAACTGTATCAAATATTATGTTTACAACATCTTAAAGAGAAAAAACTATAACTACTGCATATTATCTTTGAATAACAACATCAAATGTCTATTTTCTTATGGCTCGGAAAACTTTGTGCTTCCTTTAATTTTAATATTCTCAAACAAAAGCAGATTTACCAGTGTTAGGGCAAAGGGACAGCTATATGCATTTGGCTCTGAAGGATTCCTGTTATTGATAAAAATATCAGAAAGCTAAAGGGGTGGAATGGAATTGCATTATCGTCGGGGTATGAAGATGAAGCTACTGTCTCATCAACAGAGAAATGAGAGCTTGGAGCAGTTTTTCAGTGTTGAAAATAACTTTGCATTTTATTTGTCTCCTTTTTTTTCCTTTCGGGATCCATCTTTTCATCAACACTGAACAATTGTGAGGTAAATGGCTATGGACAGTTGTATATAAACTTATTTTTTTTAATTACATAAAATCCCTTTGCCCAATATGACTTTCTATTTTTGATTTCATCAACTCTGTGCACTAACTGTATTAACAAAACAATTCCATATTTCTGCTTTTTTTTGAGGATAATATTCATAGGAGACTATATATATATATATATATATATATATATATATATATATATATATATATATATATATATATATTCCTGTATTTAAAATTTAGACAGAAGCATTTTCAAATAAAGAGGTAATCTATTACAACATGTTGTCCATAGTTAAAGATTTGTTAGAGAGATTACATCTTCTACCTGGGAAAGAGAAAAAAAGCTTATTTTATAAAATAAAAGTTTTAAAATAAGCATAGATAAATTCAACTAAGTGGGTAAAGTGCAATGGACCTTTTTTCCCTCTCCATTTAGAAAACACATAGCGTTTTTAGTGAGAAAGTGTTTAACTGTAGACTTCTAATTTGACTAAAATTATTTGTAAAGTTTCTGGGTTGACATAATTACATGTTATTTGACAGAAAATTCTGTGTCAGCCCTTTTATTTTTACATTTGTTATGATTTAAGGCATACCACTTATAAAGTTAAGTGGTAATGCAACTTTCTTAGCAGATTTAATTTATACTTTAATTTCCATAAAATGCCAGTATTTGAATATTTAGTTTACAAATAAAAATTACTGCACTTCAGAGCTAGAGAGATCTGTGCAAAAGTAGGTCCTTAGGTTTATGCACTATTTTGATACACTGATTAATTTCAAAAGAAGCAGAATCCTGTGATGTTACACTCACTGCCTCCAGGAAGAACTCTCCTGAAGAAATTTTCAACTCCTTCGATATCCTTATATTAATAAGCTAAGTATCACTTATTAAATAAAGTGCTCTATGATTATTAATATTTTTCCCTATATTTTAATTTGAAACTTAATAATACAGAATTTAGCCATCTGGGCCTCACAAATATAATAGGGGACATTCAACATTCAGCAAATATATAATGAGTGCCTTTTGTATTGTCAATCACGGGGAACAAAATGGTTAATAAGAAAAGCTTTGGACACTGCCCGCATGTGTCTAACAGGAGAAACTGGCAGTTAGGTAAGCAATTACAAAACAGTTCTGCTATGAACACTGGCGAGTTATTTAACTATCTTGAACTTCAGTTTCCTCATCTAAAAAGTGGGTAGATATATCTACCAAATATGAATTTCTGAAGGTAGACTAAGAAAAAACTATACTATATCCATCATAATATGTCTAGCACAGAGAACATAAATGTTTAAGTATTGGGTTTCTTTTTCCTTTATATAATTTCATGTCTTGTCCAATTTAGTCCATTTAATATACACTTGCACATGTACTTGGACACAAACGCGCGCGCGCGCACACACACACACACACACACACACACACACACACACACACACACGGGCCCTATATTAAATGTCCAGTTTTCTAACAGTTGGAGTTCCCTCTGAGCCTTCTCTTTCCCATACCTCTCCCTTGCTGTTGCCTACCTCTTGCCTTCCACTGCTTTTTGGCTTTTTCCACATTGTCAAGGCCTAGGCAAAAACTTCAACCTATATCTCTAATGCATACCTATTTCTGTTTTCAGCCACGTAGTGAAGCCCTGAATAATGCATTTTCCTACCACGTTAAAGCCCAGGTGCAAGTATCTCAGTGGCATGCTGGATTGGCTCAGGCCAGCTTCTCTCCGCTAGTGAGTTGATTCTGTGAATCTTTCTAACTCTGGTCTGATATTTAAACCACAGAAATTGTCAAATACTACACATCAGCATTTTTGTTTGTTTGTTTGCTTTGTTTTTTTTTGTTTTTTTTTGTCCCAGAGATTAGTTTTGCTAGCATACAACTTCATAGCACTCAGCCCTCAGCCAGAGATTGGTATGCTAGTTACAGCATGGTCTCCATATCCGGGTGGGTTGGACAGGACCAAGAATGATGTTGCTGGGTAGGACATAAGAATGCATTCCAGTTTCTTTCTGAAAGGGAAAGTTCCATGGTCAGACAGTTTACCTTCTAGACAGAGTTAATGGAAGACCAAGAAGTACATTCAAGCATTTCCTCAAATTATCTGTCAGACATATACTTTTCTAAGATATATCTGGCTCCTGGAACATTTTGCAAAGTATCAGCTGAACTACCATTCTTGTCCTCAAATAACTGGGACATATCCACCAGCTCCCTGTCTAGACTTTCAAGAGATTGACCCCGTTTCCCCCTTGCCCCCCAGCCTCACCCAGGAGAGATAACTGAGTCATCCCAGGATGCTTATCTTGGGAGCAGTTAATCAGCACTGCCACTGTTATCAATGTTTTTGAAAGAGTCTTATTTCTAATTTACTATAGGGTAGCAGAGTAAATAGGGTAAACATAGGGCAAGTGATAGTTACAGGCATTCTCGTAATCAGCCATTGCCGATATGCATGGAAATATAAATGGAGTAAGATTAATCACTATTACACTCATTTATTATATACTAATTTTGAGAAAGAATAATCTGGATCCAATTTCTCTATACTTCTTTTGCTTCTAGGATGTGTAGACCAAATGGGGCTAAATCTTTTCAATCTATAAGCATTCACCTTTTTGTCTAAACATTCTTTTTGGTAAAAGCTGACTAACCAAACAATACACTATCGCCTCTTTCAGCTACACATCCACCAGCTAACTGTTACTTCCATGGAGTACCACCTAACTCTTGCTCAAATTGATTAATAAGTTTCCTAAAATTCCCTTCTCATCTAATCCCCACCCCTATACAGAAATCAATAACTTCTTATTTCAGAATCCAGTAGTCATGTTTTACATCTTAACATATTCAATATCTATGTTCATTTAATAGAGGCCTTCCTTCTCTTAGGGAGTTTGCATTCCCCTAAGCCTACAAAATTCCCCCAGTTTAGTGCTTGGCTCATTATTTGGATGTGATCCCCTTAGCAATGCCTTTCTTGACTTCCTTATTAATGTAATTCTGCATCACTCTCTATTATTCCTTTTTTTATTGTAATTAAGGCATAGCATAATTGGAAATCTTCTGAACTGTTAATGCCTTTATTTACTTTTTATTGGCAACACCCCACAAGATAAAGTAAGCACAGAAGGTCTTTCTTTTTTTTTTTTTTGTAACTCACTTCCCTCCATACCTTCAGAAACTAAAATATAATCTGAACCATTTTGTTGGAGAAAAAATAAAAAATAAAAAATTCTATCTTTAATACCCTCTCTTCCTTGGACTTGCACAATTCTGTTTTCTCCAGGTTTTTCTCCTATCTCTATACATGTATGTTATGATTTCTTTTTTTTTTTTTAAGATACAGTTACAGCTTTTAAAGTGACTTTAATATAAATGGCTAACAGGACAGATACTCTGGCTGATTGTTATTTTTAAATGTTGGCCAAATAATACAAGTGAGTATATAAATATCCTCTATTTGTTAATTTGGGACAACTTAAAGATATCTTTCTTCCTGACAATCTGAATTTTTATAATCTTGTATGCAATCTTATTCTAAACATACATGATTTTGTCTATTGACTTTGGAGACTATAGAATTAAAATATGGAAATATAATTCTGACAGAACTGCACTTTGGTTAAATTTCTATACCACAATCATTTTAACTTAATTGTATTATCATTTAGATGGATGTGTGTAATATGTTAGGTGATAAAACATCTTGCAAATATGTTAATTACCGCATGCCAAGACAAGTAACAACTCTGGCTTACCTTTGTTATTCTGCTATCAAAACATGGTTTAATATGTCATTGTAGTTAATATTTTTTCAGCAAGTGTGTATATTACAATAAAAAAATGATAAATTGACAAGCCACCCCTTTATCTGCTTGTTTAAACCAGACCAAAAGAAAAAAAGGATTGTGTTTCTCATGCTTAATGCTGAATTCAATTCGGCTGCACTATTCTCGTACACTTGTGGTGGGTTGGGAGTCTATTTTAACTGATTAGTACTTGTGCTGTCCCAGTAATTGAATATTGTAAATAACAAAATACTAGTTTAAACATTAGTTATTTAATTGAATAATTCTTTAATATTAAAATATTAAAATTTTTGTATATCTCCCTGTTTATGCTAATCTCAAATTGGTCTTGATTAGCTAGACCATTGTTACAAGGAGTTTGAAAAAGTCTGATTGATTAGTGATATCGACCACAGGAGTGGGAGGACATGGCATTGGTTTTCATGTTTCAATGCATTGTGGTTTTCATGATAATGTCCATGATGACAAGCCCTTGAACGAACCTGAAAAAGAAGTACTGATAAAATTCTAACGATCGCTGAATTTTGAGTTCTTCATAAACACTAATATGCTCACCCTTGTTAGAAAGGACAAAGGTAAATATGGGAGATCATTTGACTTTATGTGTTTTTAAGAAGTAAAACAATTTATTTTGAACAATATTCAAAAGCTAGGTTATATAAGATAGTAAATGTCTAAAGTAAAACTTGTATTGAGATGAATGGTACTACTGATTATGTGTTTTGTCAGTATGAGAAATTCTTGGGTTTACCATTTCTAATTTTGAGTAGAAAATTACTGTTTTAGTCAAAGCAGGTTTTTCAAACATTCTGTAAATTCAAAATGTGTCTTAGAGAGGAACTAGGAGGATTCAGTGATTGATTTGGTTGAAAATGTCAAGTCTGAAAAAATTTCAAAGCATCTATCATTTCATAAGCAAGAATATTTTTTGCTACTTTGAGGTAGAAGGGAAACGTGGGTCTGGATTGTTTCTCACCGTGGAGCCCCAGGCCACCCACACGTAGATGACCCCAACGACACTTCTTTGACCTAGTTACTTTCTACTATTGTCCTATTTATTTTATTTAACTGACTATAGGAAACGATGATTCTATTAATTCCTGTCTTCTGTTGCTTCTGCTCAGGATATTTATTCATTTTTGTGTGGAATCAGAACCACTGATTTAATAAAATGTCACTTTTTAATATTTTGATTTTTAGCCACTCCTAATTGGTTTATGATTCCCTATAATCACATATTTTATCATACATAGAAGATACTTGTATTTTAAGGCTTCATATTCATTTCCAAAGTGTGTTCATCCTCCTCAGCTATTTCTATATGGCCTGCCACTCTCTGTTGCAATCCCAAAACTTTTCTTTTTAACAAAATATGAAATAATTGGCTTTCTGTCTGAATTGTTGCTGTTGTTTTAAGTTCTTTGTTCCTACTTTAAAATTAGCATACAGAATTTAAATAAAAATTAGTGTGGGGACTTTTGTATATGTCTCTCTGGTAAAACTAATAATAATAATATAATAATAATAATAATAATAATAATAATAATAATAATAATAATAATGTGTACAACAAAGTAGAACTAGTTTCATTTCACTCTGCACCTCTCCCGTTACTCTCTCCTATGTGTCAGGCAAGCCCACAATAGAAAAAATGGTGCACATGAAGTGAATAGTTCAACAGGTACCTAAGTTCCTGCTCATTTGACATTTCCCAAAGGGAGTAGTCAGATGTGACTTAATCCTTGGTATTTGGATGTAAATTAAACATAGTACTCCAACCAGCTGAGTGGATGATTTTCTAGTGTGACAGAATACACACAATAAAAAGAGGTTCATTGTAGCACCAAGAATGTGTGGAAAGAAATGGCTTGACATTTTATTATATCATTATATATTGATTCGTGTCTAAGAAAAATTCAATGTGCTTTCTTGCAGCTGTGATTTTCAGCTTTCTTGAGGGTAAGTAGGAAAGACTTTCAGAAAGGCTCTGGTTCAGAGGCATCCTTTGAAGGCAGTAGATACATTTTTATTATCAACTGTCAAACCATCAGAACTTTGAGACTTCTGTAATTACTGATTTTTAATGCAAAACCTCAAAGGACATGATGGGATTTGCTTAATTTGGATAACAATAGAGAATCTTTGAATGGCTCTAGCCTGAGGATGGTTTGATTGTAGTTGAACCTTAAGGAAATTAATCTTGCAGTGTTTTATAAAGTGATTCAAATCCCAGAAATATAAATGTAGAATATAATAAACTCAGTGGTTTGCTAGAGTCATGAGCTGGTTTTGTAACTTGGTTAGAAGGGAGAGGACAAAGCAAAAATGACTTTCAAACTTTTTCTCCAGTGACCACAATAATTGTTGCACCTGATAGAAACAGAAAGGTCATGTTTGTGGTGATTGGGACAGGGTAAGACACAGAATTATTTCTCCTTTGAACATTTAAAATTACTATAAATGCTTTTGTCATACCAAATGAGCAATCTGCTATCATTCCTCCTACAAAGCTTCATTTGTCTTTGTGTTTTCTTTCAGGCTGAACTCATTGATGTGAGTTATGGAAATGCAGATGATTTAAAAAGAATTAAAAAAATGAAAAATATAACAAGCCAGATTGCACTCCTGAAACTGGGAAAATTGCCACTACTTTATAAGGTTGGTCCAATGGCTGTTTTTGGTGTGGAGATGAATATTTTGTTTTGCTTTGTTGGAGTTATATGCCTCTGTGAGCATGGAGTGTGTGTGTGTGTGTGTGTGTGTGTGTGTGTGTGTGAGAGAGAGAGAGAGAGAGAGAGAGAGAGAGAGAGAGAGAGAGAGAGAGANAGAGAGAGAGAGAGAGAGAGAGAGAGAGAGAGAGAAAGAGGCAGAGTGTCTCAAGAAAGATAAATTGATGTCCTTATTACATAAGACAGGAGATACCTTAAGACAGATATTGGTCACTTTGTGGAACCTTGATAAAATTGGCATACTCCTCACAATAATACTTATTGAATGCTAAAAATGAGAACCACAGTGTCCTCTTCTTATAAGATATTTGAAGCTTCTCTTATTAAAACTGACTAATCGCTATGTGCTTTATGTTAGACTAGTATCTAGATGATTTACACTCCTTAGTGATTGATTTTGTCAACTGTATAACTTCATAGTTGTACTCAGGAATTTAATTAAACTATAATATGCTAAGAAGAAGCAGAATTTTGATTTATTTTATTTAAACAGCAGTGTATTAACACTCATCCACTAGATTCATTTACATAATTGAAGCAGTTTGATCTAAGTATCACATAATGAGCCACCACAATAGACAACCACTACCACTCATTCTAATTTCATTTTTTTTTTCTTTTAAGAAAAATGGTCAGTGTTTTTATGTCACTGGAACTCTGGTTCTGAAGATGTATTGGATTTCTCCTCATCCAACCCTAGGTTTGCTAATCCCCAAGCCCGAAAAATTTTCCAGAAATCTGTTGGCACATGCTTAAAGGAGATAACAGAATATCCAATGCCCGTTTTTCATTGTCTTTCAAGGATGCCATTATACTTAAATCAATTGATAGTTGATAACTGGCCAGAATTTTAAGATAGCCATGAAAATACATAGTGATATCAATTTGTGCAGGACAATTTGTCAACATGTATTAAATGCCGTAAATAAGCACATGTTGACCAGTAATTTCAGTTCAATCAATATATTCTAAAGGGGGGAAAAAAAACCCAGAGCTGATAAACATAATGATGGCCAATGATGTGACAAAATATTAGAAATTACATATATGTCCAGTTAAGTATTGAAAATTATGCTACATTTGTACAGCTGAATACTATAAAACAATTGCAATGTGAAACAGAATATTTAATGATGTGGAAATCCTCATAAGTCAAGCAAGTTATAAAGAGGACATTTATAATAATTATAATAATAATGATTATATTATGGTTACTTATAAAGTTAATTGTTAGTAGTATGGGCTAGATGTTTTTCTAAACACTTTTTATATGTTATCACATCAATCTTCACAATAACTGTATTGTTAAGGTAGAGACTACTCTTTTCTATTTATGGGTTATGTAACTAAAGCAGAAACAGGATAAGTAACTCGCTCAAAGATGAACAGCTACTTATATAAAACAACCAGAATTTATACCCAGTCTCATCTTAGATCCTGAGTCTTTAATGTGTATGTGTGTGTGGTGTAGGTGGAATAGATTTGTAGATAGACAGACAGACGGATAGATATATAATGATGATGTTAAATTGGAGTTTGTAACTGATATTCTAATATAACAATAAGAGTAGGTTATTTCAAAGTGAGCTATGTAACACCTAAATTTCAAAGAAAATAGTTGTAAACATTCTGGACTATTATTAAACCCCTTATTCATATGTGTGGTATAAAATATTTGGAGATTGGGGAACAAGGATTTTATGAATAGGAATTTTGTATAAATGTATTTTAAATTCCATTGCAAGCCTCTTTACTGAGGCTTCAATGGAACCACATGGAGTGCTTAATGTATGTCCTCTGTAACATGGGAGACATGGTAGGCTCGTGTCTGACTCACCTAAGAATTCTGAAGGTAAGAGATAGGTTTGCTTAGCATCTAATAAATGAACAGAAAAGGAGTGTCTGTTTTGGGATTGGCCTGTGTCCTCAGAGTTGTGAGTAGAAAAAAGTACATGTGTGTTTTCCATGGTAATATTGTTAGTAATATGGGCTAGATATTTTCAAAGCACTTTTTGTGTGTTATCACATTAATTTTCACACTAACTCTATTACTGAGGTAGGGACTATTATTTTCAATTTCTAGAAAGTATCATTAGTGCATGGGTAAGGAAATAAAATAGAGTTCACTCCTTCTCCAGCAATAGACCTGATCTGGTGGAGGGGCAAGCTGACAATTGAAATCTAGGGTAGAGTGTTTTCATCACAATATGAAAACTAGGTCTTCTAATTATTAACTTATGACAATGATTCAAATTGCACTTTGTATTACCAATAATCAGAAGTCTCCTTATGGTGTTTGGAGAAGAACGTTCCTCTCCAGATACGTTTTGAAAGGACAGTGGGAAATAAAGTGACATTGCTTTAGGTATATTACATGAATCCTACTTTTTCAACTCTGGGGCAGGAGCCAATCATATACATTGGGTAAATGGGATTATGGATTTCTAGTGCTTTATATTTTCCTTAATTTCTAAATGTTCTACAATGATTGTATATATATTTTGTAAGCAAACTACAACAACAACAACAACAACAGCAACTTTAAAAATTCAAGTTAAGATAAGGCAAGGCATTTAAATTTTTTCCTAATAATGCTTTAAGGCCAAATACTCAAAATCCTTACCATAGATAATGAGTTAAAATTCACCACAAACTAGTGAATTAGTAGTTTATTTAAAATAAGACATGGTTAGTAAGAATCTGACATATTTTCTCCAGTCATCTTCCTTATAGGCCTATAAACAGATTTAACAAAGAATTCTGTGCAGAAATCTCCTCCAGACAGAACTTTGCCACATACTTGGCTTTATCTTCTAGGTAAAGGAGACAGAGCATCCTTTTTTTTAACCTTTTCAATTACATTCTAGCCATCTTTGTTCTCTGTGGATTGTCCCAGAGACTTGGGGGAATCATTGATGCTGTAGCTATTAATATATATTCACATAATAAAAAGAAAGGAAGTATGGATTAGGCAAGTTTATACAGCATGATTACAGCCAAGCATACTTTACCTGTCCATCAAATACAGAGGGTGCCCCCCCAAAAAACCATATACACATTTTAAGAAAGGGAAAAACTATTAAAATTGTAATACTCAATATACACCAGTCTCAAAAGATTAATACAAGTCACGTTTGACTTATACAATTACAAGAGGTGCTCAAAGTGGTTATCATCAGCTTCCAGACACTTCTGATTACGGGGAACTACTGCTTGAGCAATGCTGACCAAAGTGTCCACTTTATATATTTTTTTTGGCATCTCCGGTATATTCTGGGGCTGCAGTTTGAAAGTGAGGAAGTACAGTGATACAGCTAGGTTTTGAAAAGCAGAGGACCACCTGACTTTCTATGTGAATCACAACTATTAATCATGATTCTAAATGAGCATCTGTACTGGGAACATGCAGCTGAGTGAGTAAAGGGAAAAGTTAATGTTATTTTAGCTATGCGGAAGTTACTAAATCATAGTTCAAAAATGAATTTGGGAGGGAATCTCCGAATCTAAGGAAAGGAGGGCAAAGGGGAAGCATAATGTGATATTAAATTATTTCTTAAATGAGTAGAAAAAATAGTCTGCAGCCAAGAAGGACTAGATCTCATTAGTTTTATTGGAAATACTATGTACATGTTCATTTAGCCTCCAGGAAGGGAATTGATGAGAAAATCCTCACATTACGTCGCAGGAACTGTGAAAGGCAAATAAATGGCTTTTAGATATATGCTGCAGGAAAGAGCAAACCACGCTCTCAGAGCTAGCTTGTCCTGCTTCCCTTATGCTTAAACCTTAGAGGAAAGGCTTTATTTTAGCTTTGTATTTATAGCAGTTTATTTTATGGGGGAGTGCTTTAATTCTTCAAGCTTTAAGACAAAGTATGCTCTTATATGTCATAATGGATTCACTTAGATTTCTCTCAGTGACCATCTGAGACATAGTAAAGGAGATTTTAAGATCTTCACAAATTCTCAAATTGCTGAATAGCACTCCAGTATGAAATTTATTCTATAAAATGCAATAAAAAGCATTTGGCTTTCTTTTTAAAGTCCTTTTCACAAAAATCAATAATAAAAAAGAAAAATTACTGTGTATTTCATGACAACTAGACAGCCAGTAAATCCCACTGAAATATGGAGGCTGAGCCAACTGTCTGGGCCCTCACCACACATCAGCCTCACATCCTGTTAGGAGTCAGATATTTATGCAGTGACTTCGCAATTAATACATGTCTCACGTCTTTTGTGCATGGTGAAATTACACACAAAAATCCATAAATGCTATATTTTTTATAAATGAAGTAACATGCAACACATTCCTAGTATTCACTGTTACATAGGAAGATATCAGTAAATATTAGTTGGTTTTAACGTTTCTTATATACATTTTTATTCATTATAATTACAATTTTAATGATCCAGGAATCCAAATAATTTTGTAGTTTCCTACAAATTAAACAGTTATGTATTTATTTATTAGATCAGATTTATATTTTAATATCTATTTCATATTGTTTAGCCAGTGTATAACTTAACGAACCACCAATTAGGTCCATAATGCAGTCTTGTATAAGTAGGCCTTTTGGAAGAGCCTGGAGGGAAATGAGAGGTAGGAAAAACCTGGTAGGTGTTTATGCTTTTGATTAAATTGTTTCCCACAAATTAGAAAAGAGTAGTATTATTTAAAGAAAAATAAATTCCATACTATTTGAATTTGAAATCCAAATAAATCCATAAAATAAATAAATTTAAAACATTGACTTGGGGGTTAAGAAAGAATTATCTATAGCTATCAGTGATTTGCCAATCAATATTCAATGAATGGACAATTGGAATAGCAATAAGAAATCCCATAGTTTATGCAAATGCTGAGAAACACCGTATTTTAAAAATTAACTTCACATAAAGCATTTGCATGCTTTTTGTATTCACTAAACTATAAGTTCCATTTACTCTAGTCTCTTTTTTTCTGATGACATTTATTTAATACCTGTGATAACTGCATTCAAAAGAACTATTTTTGTTTCTTTATTTTATCTTAGAGCAAGTTTTGCTATACTATACATGGTAGACAATTAAAGATGGTTGAACTAAAATTTAATTTTCTTTTTTCCAAAATTAAAATATGATTCATTTAACTAATAATGAGCATCAAGAATATGTTCCCTAGTAAAATGATGCAACAATGTATAAAAAGGGAATTCAACATTTTTTGAAGATGAAATGTTCACGTGTGCCCTGCGTATATGGTACATTTACACGCACACTGGTATAACCTTATGTGTGATTTGGCAGTGAAGCTGGGAAGATAGGAGAGGAGAGAAAGACCTCTATCCTGTTGAGGCTTTCAGACTTTGGAGTTTTCCCTGCTGTTGGTGAAGTTAGCAGACGTATTTATTTGACATTCTATGAATATTTCAGATTTAAAAAAAATGTTTCATTCAGTGTGATTGCATGATGTTTTTAGGTATGTTTTTGTATATAAAGGCAAACTTGTCATTTTTCTTAAGCCAATTTTTTAAATCATTCTGTGAGCAAAAATTTTTTAAAAAGCAAATAATATCTTGATACTTGGAAGGGGTATGGTGTTCACTGACTAGTCGAATGAGGCACTTTATACTCAGTTCTCAGAAGTAATTACAAATGACCAACGCTCCATATTCTGTAATTGTAAGACTCCAGAGCTGCTCCATTGGTCACAGAAAATATGATCAGGACTAGAACACAAAATCAGAAAACAATGGTTCAATACATTGAAAACTTATATCTGCTGGTTTGTTTTTTGTTTGTTTGTTTTTGTTTTTAATCAGAAGGCTTTCCATCTTTCACTTACTGACTTTACTTATTTTTCTAAATGACTTATGCCAAATATTACCATGTCTACAAAAGGTAAATTATATTTCTTGAACTACAACTTTAATCAGAAATCATAATGAAAAATGTTAGACTGTGTCATTATTCTGTCATTTAGCAGTCAGACTTTAAGAATGTGAATTTAGAACAAGGACAACTAATTGAATGCTTCAGATCCTATTCCTAATATTAACATATTTTTCATGGCTTAAAATGAAATGAAGGTGTATTTACAAATTTACGGTCTGTTGTGAATAAATCCTATAATTTGAAAGTTATGTCTGTATTTTACCTACATAATAGTATAATTTAATTATATTTACTGACCATTTGAATATTATGAAGTCATAACAAGTGACACAGTGTTGATTTTTACATATATCTTATTGTAATACGGTTAGCATAAATAATCCCCATGTATCTATGTAAGTTTGGCATCACACACACAAAAAAAGATGCCAAGCATTTTGTTCCTTCTAACTAGACATTATAGTATAAGTTAAGAAAAGTAAAAAAGAATGAAAGAAAGAGAGACAGGAGACAAACAAAGTGAGAGAAAAGGAGAGAAGGAAGGAGCTAAAGAAGGGAAGAAGGGAGGGAGGGAGGGAGAAGAAAGGAAGGAAGGAAGGAAGCAAGGAAAGAAGGAAGGAAGGGAGACAGCAATTGATCCTTCTAGTTTACTCCCTAAACTTACACGTGTTTCAGAAATTTTCTTTGCACATTTTATATTATTCTAATAAATGAAAAAGTACTTTAGACATATTTTAACTTCTGGGCAATTATTTAGATGCACTAATGTAGATGCCTCTTATAAGAATAACACACGTGTATGGCTTTATGGAAATCCTGAGCATCCCTTTCGCATCTCAGCTTTTCCTTCCCTTCCTGTGTCTGGTTGACATTTTTCATCTTCTTCTGCTGTAGATAGGTTTCCCAGTATTTTCAATCCGCTGTATTTGTTCTATGTTCAGCAGGTAACTTGTTTTTAAATAGTGAAGCACAACAAGACAGGATGCAAGGATAGTAAACTCAAGTTCAAGCTTTTCTGCTGGATGGTTCAGAGACCTTAGAATATTATCTAACCCCTCTGAAGTCTTAGAGTTGTCTTTAAAAAAAAAAAAGTTCTCTACAACAGTGATAAAAGTAAATCCAACTCAAAAAGTTGTGTGAGCATTAAATATGAAATTGCATACATACATTCTTAATAAATGTTATTGTTATTCATTATTAAGCCCTTAAAATCTGAACGAGATTCTAAAGTGAAAGAGCATGAATTTAACAATGAGAAACTGACAGTTCTCTCAAATTTGCTAAACTGAACTGAAGATAATGTACTTATTAGGTAAATTAATTACAGAAATATTGTCTCTCAGATTGTACTTTTGCATTATTTAACAATAAGGATTAAGTTGATACCATGTAACATAATTTGAATCTCAATTAAACAAAAATTAAAGTTGCATATTTAATTTTTTTTGAATGAGGCAAATATAAACAAATGGGGAAATGAATGTTAAAAAGAAACATAACTTGACAAATAAGAATGAATATAAACAGTGATCTTAAAGGATAGTACATGGTTTCAGTTTTTACATTCTTCAGTATTTATTTTTATGCATAGGCTTATTTGAGGTGATGGAATTATATAATGCTATTTAAGGAATTAAAATCGTTATATTTATAGAGTAGTAGCATAAACGTCTAATACAAATTTTAAATTTATTTTTAAAATTGAGGTGTCATGTGTGGTTACAAGAACATCATGAAATAGCCTAAATCATATGGTTGTTGTAGATATTAATTGAAATAATACATGTATGTACTCAACACAGTGCCTGGAACATTCTAAGCACTCATTAAAACTAAGCTCATATTTCATTGAATCACAACAAAATGTTTTATCAAGCATTTCTTTTCCACTTGTATTCCATTTTCTCAATGATCACCATTTTATGTGGTCAAAATCTATGATCTTATCATTCACTAAAAGGTATAATGTTTGCCTTGTTTAAGCAAAGGTTCAGTACTTTAGTGAAGGGTTTAAATTATTTCAGGAATGATTATGATGTTAAAATTTTTGTTCAAGATTCTCTTACATATTTGAATTTAGAATACACTATCTTAAAACTAACTAGATTATAGTTCCTATCATTTGTAAATTGATGTTTCATAGAAGTGATGTGTGTAAAAAAATTTTTTTATGTAAAAAAAATAAATAAGTCCTTGGCTCTATACTAACAAATTATTTTTTAAAATCCTTAATTTCTAATTATTAATCACTAGCTATATGGCTCTGATTTCTTTTTTTCTGCTTCCCATTCGTGTCTTAAGATAAAAATAGATTAATTATATCTTGCTCGGGGACATGTTAATGAGGAGCCCTAGGCAGCAGTTTGGATTTTACTTTTCTGTTGTTTTTATAAAATACGTGGAGACAGACTTAAATTACTTCTGGAAAGAAATATCATTGAAAAATAGTTAATCTCTGTATGAAGGTAAAAAAGCACCTATACCCTAAAATTTATGAAATTAAACCTACAGCTACACAATATATTATATCTGGTTTTAAGTTCGATAGACTTTCTGTTTTTCTAATAAATTAACCTTTAGTACGTTATGAAAACTTAATACAGCTAAAAAAGCTTAAAATGTTTTCACTTGAACTTTGAAAATAATATGTACTCAATAAAATATTATTTTAATAAGTAATTATTAATATACAAGTTAATGTATTCTCATAAATATTCATTAACTTGCTTTTTAACTGAAAATATATATCTATTGTGTTTATGCACTAGCTATTGGGAAGGTTTTATAACCTAATATATATTATAGTTAAGAATAAAGGTTTTGTGGTTTTAATAATGTAGCTTGAAAAAAGCTTTTCTATTACCGGCAAAAAAAAAAGTTACTTTTATTTACTAGATTTGCATCTCCAAATTTCATTAAATCTTTATATCTATTTTATATATTTCTCTTGTATTATATTTTATATTACACTTAGTAGTCTCACTTAGTATAATAAATATTTTATGATTTTAAAAAATAATAAATATATTACTTGAATATTATAGTTACCTCATTTCAAAATATTAAAACTTGTACAGCAGTAATAAGTTCAATCATTATTGGAATGATGTCATATTTTAAATTAATTTGTATTGGACAATTTAGAAAAATTAGTCTCTATAATCCCAGAAATGTATGAATCATAATAGCAGACTTCAGTTTCAACTAATATTGACAATCATGGAAGGACTATCAGCAGATTATTCAAATAAAATTGTTTGTTCTTCAGTTTTTACTTGTAATTTTTTTTTTTTTTTTTTTTTAGCTGAGCCATCCTGCTACCTGTTGGCAGCTCAGCGGCTGCTCAGCTTGGGCTGGACTCGAACTGCTGTTGCTCAGGGCTCAAGCTCTTGAGCGAGTTCTTAACCAACTGAGCCACTCGGCCGGCCCTTTCTTTTTGTTTTAATCTAAATATATTAGGTTGTTAAAATTACCATCCATACCTATCAATAAAGAACATGCTTGTTTTTTATAGTACATAAATAACCCAAATCAAACTGATTTTTTAATTCTCATACAAAGACAATTTTCAAGCAATCTTAGGATGAATTTCATCATATGTAAAATGAATGTCATTAAATGAAATTCAGGAGGAGCCCTTTATAGTTCTAACATGCCGTGTTTACTTGACTTTGTTCCAATACCCAAATTAATAGCTCTGATACAATTTCTTTGCTTTTAAATAATAGCATATTTTTTATTAAACAATAGTACAACTTAGTGATGGTATCATGGATATTGAAACATCTATGATATAATTGAAATTTTATGTTTGGTTCTGTAAAGGATAATTTTAACTCTGTGCCTTATATTTTGAGTGACATCAAACTGTATTCTCATTTTTATTTACTTTGCAAGCTTAATGATTCTTTAACTTAAGAGGAGAATTGGTAAAGAAAAACTGAAACACTTAGCAGATTAAACTGAAATTGCCTTTCCCAGTTACTGTTATATAACAGATAGGCAAGCGTTCTACCCAGTTCAAATCCTTCCTTACTGAGAAGTTTTATGTGACTTCCATAGGAGGTTATCTAAGCCTTTCATACATGTGTGGAATGCCTGCATGAAATTTTTGTTTTTAATTTAGAATAGTAAACAAAATGAAACAAATCTGCCCACTTAGGCTTCTAGTAGTGGTGTTACATGTGCTGACATATTCTATCATATTTGTAGTCATTGCTTTCCACATGTTTTGATGTACAGCAGCCTATTTTGAAGTAAAACAAAGATATGGGCAAGTTTAGGATATGATTTTGAGTAGATCAAAGATTTATTGATGGGATCACCAATAAAATAATTTCTAAAATTTTCAAAATTTCAATATTCTCAATTCTTTATTGTTTGTCATTCCAAAAATAAATAAATGAATAAAAGTTAAATGATGAAAAGTGTTTAATGCTAAATTGGAATCAAAGAGTTCTGGAGAAAATAGCAGACTAACCTATGTTGGAAAATGCAACATAGCTACAATTGACATATTTTATATGATGATTTATAAAACATACGAGTTCTGCCAACTAAGTTTGTGAACTCATCCTAGAAAAAGTGCTACATACCTTATTGCTAAATATCACTATTCACCTTCCAAGTACTCCCCTTGGGAAGCTATGCATCGTTGTCAGCACCTAGTCTACCCTTCAAAGCAATTTTGGAACTCTCTTTCTGGAATGGCCATCAGAGCTGTTGTCATATTACCCTTGATGTCTTGAATGTCATCAAACTGTCTTCCTTTCAATATTTCCTTTATATTTGTGTAAAGAAAGAAGTAATTGGGGGCCAAATCAGGTGAATAGGGAGGGTGTTCCAATACAGTTATTTGTTTACTGGCTAAAAACCCCCTCACAGACAGTGACGTGTGAGCTGGGACATTGTGGTGATGCAAGAACTATGAATTGTTGGTGAAAAGTTCAGGTCATCTAACTTTTTCACACAGCCTTTTCAGCACTTCCAAATAGTAAACTTTGTTAACTATTTGTCCAGTTGGTAGAAATTCATAATGAATAATCCCTCTGATATCAAAAAAAGGTTAGGTGTAAAAAAAGAAAAAAAAAAAGGTTAGCAACATTGTTGCAACAAGTCGCGAACTTAATTGTCATGCCTCATATTTCAAAATAGTTTCCTTGAGTTTTAAAAAATTTCTAGTATGCCTTACTAAATATGTAGTTGGGTTTTTTTGTTCATTTTGTTTTATTTTGACATGGCTTCAGAATTTGTGTGCTTTGAATACAAAAAAGGTAGATACAATCCATTTTCAAAATAAGTTAGCCTACAGATCAGGTAATTTTTAAACCAAGAAAAAAATATTGTTTTACAATTAATTTGAGGTTTTTAAAAAATTTTGATCAATTAGAAAGTTCAGTTCTAAAGTCTTTGCCCTGAAACCGAGAAACACATGCATACATCCAGATGACAGTCTACAAAAGAGAATGAAACCATGTTTACATGATTTAAGAGGTTTTGGGATAGAGTCTCTGGCTTATATTACATTTATTAAATACTGGAAATAAAGGCTGCTTTTTATATTTAATGGGGAATTTATTAAGATGCCACTATAAATAATATAGTGACATTTAGTAATTGATAGGATAGTAAGTAACAATTTAATATCCTTAGAATAGAAAAAAGCATAGGGATACTTTATTTGATTGATGGAGCTATGTTTAGAAGAGATGGCTAAAGAGAGATTTAAATTCATCAATTCTGAACCAAATAGTTTTTTGTATACATTTGCATACATTGTCTATTTGTACCTATATCACATTTCCTACCTCACATCCCATGGCTAACATATAGAATCGGATCAGCTATGTGAGGTTGGAATCCCAGCTCAACTGATTAATCTCTATGAGCCAGTCTTCAAGCCTTTTAACCTCTATAAAACTGAATTTCCTCCCTTGTAGGCCAGTATAGTGATAGTGTTGTCTTTATATCACCTAGCTTTCAGTAAATGCTCACTAAACCTCCATTATTATTGTTTTTGTACGGTAACCACAGTGAAGGAAAGGTTCTGATTTTCACTGGAGATTTTTGAAAAACATGATTACCTGAATAATATCTGTGAAACACTGGAGTTTTCTTTCAGATACATTATTTCATATAAACACTCATAACACTCACAAAACTGCTGCGAAGTAGGGACGTTCACTGCTCTGTAGTGAGCAGCTAAACCCTGCGTGTCCATGTGTTTCATTCAATGTCATATGTGCATTACACAGGCGAGCTAGAGCTATTGTTCCAAACCCAGTGCACTTTCTGATTCCCCACAGCGCCTTCATTTATTTGTGCTTATGCAAGAGCCTTTACATTAAGATACCTTTCCGCAGACATTAGCACCACTGTGATTTCAAACATGGTTCTTTACAACTGAACAAAGAGTTTTTCAGATTACTTTCAAATGGTTCAGTGAGAAAGATACACATGAAAGGTAAAGCGAAAGTGCAAAAAAAAACATCTGGAGAAGTCAGGTGATTAGCATGTCAATCTTAGTCATACGGTATCTTCATTTCTATTGAAATCGTAAAAATAAAAACTTTCAAAATAAAGTGTGTGTGGCGGGGGGCGTTGAGGGTGTGCATAACCATCATTCTTAACAGGCGCCTGAAAAGGTGTCTGTTTTAGCATTTAGTCTACCCTTCCTCCCATGGGAGCTATTTGAGTCATTACAAGACATGCTTTCCATTTGGAGAAGAATTCCCATTTATGTGGAGAGTTATTCCATCAGCTTTTGCCCTTGGTCAATGAAGCATACTAATCAGAGGATTCAGACTTACCAACTTAGCTGTACAAAATCTGACTCCATTTAAGGGGTAAAAAATATCACTTTATGTTTTCCATGCAAAGTATGGTGAAAATCAACCAGGGGGGTTGATATGCTCATTAGGGTTCAATTTTTCTACATCTGCATTGACTGAATTTTGGTATTTTTATCTGATTACTGACAGCCAGGAAGACATAGCCTTAGGCACCTAAAAAAAGAAAGTTAAACATGAATTGGAGTTAAATTTGATCCTGACCAGGGTACCTGGTGAAATCATAGGGTACTTGTATATCTGAGCTCGTCTATTATTATAGAAGCATTCTCATTAACTTCCTTGGGAAAGTGTTGCCTTTAAATCTTATCTTGAATAAGAAGAATCTGTAACTTGAAAACGTATATGAATATTTCATAAGGATCGTCTTACCATGCATGCTTGTATGTGATAGCCTGGCAAAGGTTGATAGATACGTGGAATGTTAGAACGACTTGATGGATGCATATGGAATGTTTAATGGAAAATTGAGAAGCGCCTGCTTGGCAGCTGTGAACATCTTCCAGTATTGTACTGATTTTTTTGTCTGTTAACAAAATCCTCACAGAAATGAATAGTTTCCAATTAATGAGTTAAAAATGACAGGATGATTTTATTGTACTAACTAGACCATAAAAATGTTTGGGGGAAGCACCAATGATTTATTCCTTTTTCATTAAAATGTATTTTAAAAATATATATCTGAGCAAAATAGACCTTAATAAGGAGGTGCACAGTTTTCATTTTGTTTTTAGTTGTTTTTTGTTGTTGTTTTGTTTCGTTTATTGTTGTTTGTTTTGTTTGTTTGTTTGTTTTGGCAGGGTCTTCTATAATTGTACTCCTTTACTGCTTTGATGTTTTAGAATCCCAGAGACATTTCATAGTTACAGGGGTATCGGAATAGTTTGGTGCAAAGACCAGGAGATATCAGGACAATACCATTAAAAACAAACAAAAACTTTCTGGGTTAATATTAACAAGAGAAAGGTACACCAAAGTAGAAAAATAATTTGTCCCAAGCATTGTTAATAAGTATCAGGTTCAGTTTAATTTGTTTTATTTAAAAATGGATAGAAGAAATTCAGGAATATATTCAGAAATGATTGGTGAATCAGGAAATGAAGTGAATTATTTATTTAATTGGGAGTTCCTTAATCTGAACTAAAGAAGGCTGAGGAGGAGAAAAAGAAAAACAGCATTTAAGCACATGAAGTGGTTTTCATGTGTCATAAAATCTTTCAGAGGTTAAAGCTATAAAATGTGGGCTTAAATCATAGCAAAATACATTTATGTTATACATAAATTATTTTTACAAATAAAGCTGATTAAATACTAGAAAAAGCTTCCAAAGATGGTTGTCCCAGTTAGCTTCTAGAACTTTTAGAATGTTTTAATATAATGTTTATGATATAAGTGGTCTGACAATTAAGATTGTGAACTCATCCTAGAAAAAGTGCTACACACCTCACTGCTGCATATCACTATGGTCATCTTTGAAGTACTTTTCTTGGGAAGCTATGCACCAACGCCAGTGCCTAGCCCACACTTCAAAGCAATTTTGGAACTCTTTTTCTGGAATGGCCATCAGAGCTGCTGTTGTATTACCCTTCATGTCCTGAATGTCATCAAAATGTCTTCCTTTCAATATTTCCTTTATCTGTGGATAAAGAAAGAAGTCATTGGGGGCCAGATTAGGTGAGTAGGGAGGGTGTTCCAATACAATTATTTGTTTACTGACTAAAAACTCCCTCACAGACAGTGCTGTGTGAGCTGATGCATTGTCGTGATGCAAGAGCCATGAATTGGTGAAAAGTTTAGGTAGTCTAACTTTTTCACACAGCTTTTCGAGCACTTCCAAATAGTAAATTTGGTTAACTGTTTGTCCAGTTGGCAGTTATTCATAGTGAATTATCCTATGATATCAGAAAAAAGGTTAGCAATGTTGTTGCAACAAGTTAGCCAACTTAAGTGTCAGACCTTGTATGTTGCATACTAGCTGGCTAATCTTTCTCTTCACACCACTTTAGCCCCTGATAAGAAAACTTTCAAACGAAAAATAAGAAGGCCCCAAATGTTACCACACATTAGTAATAGCTTTGTTGACTAATGCACGAAGGAACTTGCCCTTTCTGAAAGTTAGAGGACTTGACATTTATAAACTCATTTAATTCATTCTAGTAAAAGATGGTAAGATATTGGGTCTTTTCATTCAACTTATGGCAAATGCTATACTTTTAAAAAGTCTGTTCTAGGAATATATCTACTTAACATGTGTCTTTATTTTTTAAAAACCCAAGGACCCTTTTTGTGTATCTTTTTTAAGAAAATGTATTACCTTATTTTCAATCAAATTGTGTGAAGTATTAATGGTTAGTGTAAAAAGAGGACTTTGTAGGTGGTTGAATTATTTTCATTTGTGAAGCTGACCAGTGTCTATGCTACTCTGGCTAATGAAATCCCAACACGTTTGGACTATGTTCGAATTAGGGAAAGAATGCTCTATACCTCACTGCTATCAACTTAGCATGGTCTACAGAGACCATTTCAATGAGGCCCAGAGTTGATTTTTTCCCCCTTTTTTTCTGTAAAACCATTTGTAACTTTAACAGACTAAAAATTGACCATGTTTTTACCATAGTCTATTGACCATTGACATTAATTTTTGATAGCAGTCAGTTACTTTGATAATTTTATGATTCTGATTACCAGAGAAGAGACTGGCCTAAGAATCTATTCCTGTGCAGGTCCCCAGAGTAGACTCTAAGAGGAGAGACCCCATGGCCCTGTCTCAATCACCATGGCTCTGTCCATTGGATGTTTACCACATAGGAGATAGAAGGCCAAAACATTTCAAATGGACTACTTAAGCTTTATGTTATTCCAGTTTCAAGGAATCTTGTGACAGAGCTAAGATTAAGTAGTTTATTGGATCTGATTACCGTAGACCATGATTTCTGTTAATAACCATGTTTGTCATCTTAATGTCAAATTTGTTTCTAGCAATTTACTTGATCACATAAATGTCTGATGCATTGAATCTACTGCATTTGGCATCAGGTAAATACTGAGGGTTGAGAGCTTTACTTCTGTTATAACATGTCATCCCTGGTACTGTGCTCTCTATCCCACAAAACAGTCTAACGTACTTTTTAACATAGTAAATGTGTCTGAGAAGACTTGAAAATAATGCTAAAGTTCATTCTCATTCTCATATCAAATGGGTTATTCCACCTGTAATTCTAGATTCATAGAAACCTAATGCTATAAATTATTTAATCAGTTTTTGTGGGTTATTTATCTGATTTAAGGAAAGATGTTCATATTTTACTTTTTTTTTTT
>NW_017732073.1:749987-754987 GCF_001890085.2 Hipposideros armiger | reverse complement strand
CTACTCAGAGGCTGCATGGTCACATTTCAGAATATTAGTAAGCTATGTTTTAACATGGAGCAGTTCCCTTCTGCCATTTAAAATTGTATCACAAAATTAACCAATGAGGCAGGGAAACTTAGTGTTTAATGTCATGGGATCTGGAAACAGACATTTTGGAGCTTAAATCCTCACTCAACTTATGACATTAAGAAAAATAACTTCCCCCACATGTTCATTTATTCATCTATAAAATCAATATACTTGCCACAATATATTCACTAAGTGAAGTGAAGGTGCACTACCTTCAAGATGATACAAGCCCATTTTCTCAAGTGAGTAGTATAGGTAAATTAAGTCCATAATTTTCATATTTTTAGAGTTATATTTTTATTCCATTGGACATAATTATTCTTTCCATGCTCTTATAGATGATTCACAAGTAGACATTGTTCATTTAATTGAGAATTTGTCAGCGTGGTGAACACTAAGAAGTAAATACTCATGAAATTCTAAGAGCTATAACATGAAATGCCTGCTGTTTCTGACCCATTTTTTCACTTTATTAGCCAAACAGCTTCTCAGTGCTTATGTACTTTTTACTGGCTATAGATTATCTCCACCTTTTGCAATAGTGGCAGTAAAGACATGTTAGCACTGTAGAAGTTTTGCTGGTATTAGAAGGCAGCCAGAGTACAATGGTGGTAGAAATAAAATGTGAAAATTGAAGGTCACTTTCCAATTTCATTATGTATAAACAGGTGTTGACTGATTAAATCTGTACAGAGTGAAAACTCAGGCAGTTTCTGAGAATGTCATTCCAAATAGCTTGGTAAAGAATATATATTCATGTAGAAGTACTTCCGTAATGTTTTTCAGAAAGATCTTAAGATTCTGAATTTTTTTTACCTTGTATATTTCCAGAAAAACTAAAACTTCATATGGCCTTTGCATTTATCCACAATTGTACATTTGCCAGGACCACTGCAGACAGGAGTGCCAGTCATACAGTTTTCATCCTGTGGGCAAATTCACAACATAGACGTGAGGAATTTGTGTATTTTTACAACCATTTTCTGGCAGACAGCAGCAAAGTGTCTACTTTTAAAAAATCAGTACATTATGACAAATTTTAGCCAGATGGAAGTCAACTATCTTGAGGACACTTGTGTTATATGTACTTCTATCCGTATTTCATCTATATGTATATTAGTAAGAGTTCAAATTTTTACCAATCTAAAATTATGACATATTCTAATTCTAAAATAAAAAGATCCAATAGGGTAATGTATGAAAATTCTAAGTACTATGCCTAGACTTGCAACAAAATATATTAGCACTCTTTTAGTTATCATTCTGACAAATAGTAATTACAAGAAAAAGTTAAGAATATAATTATGATAATTGCAAAACTGTGAAGGTCATTTTCTTTTCTAGAATTTATGATTGCAACTCTGGTGTCCACCAGAAGTTAGTATGGAAATTACATGATGTAAACCGTTCAAATGTTTTTTTTGTTTTTTTGTTTTGTTTTTTTCCTATAGTCATAAAAAATGAATTTCAATAAAAATGTACCCACATGGAACATTTGCTTCTTTTATTTAAAAATATATACCTTATAAATATTAGTATTTATTAGATAAATTTCTATGAGTAAACAGAAACAATATAAAAAGATTTATCATAAAGTACATTTTATCATTTGAACAAAATGAATTAATTCATTGTTGGGTTTATTTAACAAACAAGGATTCCGTTTCTCTGTGTGATATTATTAAAAAAATAATAATTCTTACCCTAACAAGGCTTTTGAGGATCCCTTTGCAAATGTATAATTTAACCCTGCAGCTTTCAGTAGCTTTTAGCAAGAAAGTAGTTTTGGCTCCTCAGGTAAAAATAACTTAACCAAATACGTACAGACAAAAATTTAAACTTTTTTGTAATTGGAGTACATAAGAATAGAATTCTAAAAGTAAAGGCTGTGTATTTGGAGTAACACAGACATTAAGTTTTCATTAAAATGAAAACTACTTTAATTATCCAACCTCAATAGTGCAAACAAGCTAATCTGACTGTCTTATTTACCAACTCACTTAACATTTCCATCCAATCCTCAACCTCCATTCCAGAGGCACTAAGGTATCCTAACTACTAGTGGCTAGAGTTAATTCTAATCAGTAGATGTCTGAGGGCAATTCAACAAAATCAATTCATAATTGTGTGAAAGAAGACTTTCAGTAGGTTCACTCAAAGACCAATGGTATATAAAACCACTGAAAGCAACACATTTTCATATATTTATCATGTATTGTACCACAAATTGATTTGATGATATCAAATAAGATTTTTAACTCTGCTGTGTCAACAAGTATCATTATTTTGACTGAAATATCTGAAACAGATAATAAATTGTATTATGAGATGATCATCAAGACAAAGTTCCCAATTTATTCTCTCTTTTCTGAAAACCATAAGGTTATGACAAACCTGTGGATTTACAAACCAATCCAGGAGAGAACTGAAGAAGTGGAACCAATGTGTATGTTAATCTAGTAAAACTGCCATATTTCCAGATACAAAAGGATGCTTATCTAGTCTTCCTTCTCAGGCTACCCTTCATTCAACAATCGAAGTGATCTTTTTCTTACACAAATTTGGTCGAATCAATCCATGCTTAAAACTTTCCAATGGATGCTCAATGACATAAAGAAATTCTTCACTGACATGAAGACCAAAATGCTTAGTATTACTTATTAATCTCTTAAATAATCTGAAATTTGCACAATTTATCTCATACAGCTTTCTTAACTATTGCCTTTCTTTTTTCTAACGTAATATTGTTTATCCTCCTCTCAAAACATTTATTCATTCTAGTTTTTCCTCCCTGAATCTCCTTCCTCCTACTCTTTTCTTCTACATAAATCTATTTGACCTTCAGGTCACATTGTACTCCTTTTTTCAGATGCTTCCCTGATCCCAAAGAATATGTCACACCTTCTGGGTAAATAACCTTTTTTCTTAAAAATATCACTGTTTATAATTTAATGTATTTGTGTACTATTATTTAGAATGTGATAACCTCTCTACCAGATGATAAATTTATAAAGAAAAAGATGCTATTTTTCTGTTATTATGTCTTCAACTTTTAACACCATGCCTAGTTCTTTTTTCTTTTTTATTTATTTATATTTTGTTTGAGGTGCATAGTTCTTGATACATGCTAGGTGTTTCTCAAAAATTGTGTGTTTAATGAGTGAATTCCTAATGAATGTGTCTGGTTAATATGTCAGGGAGAAATTTTAAGCCTAACTCTGTTATTCAGCTTTAAAACTGTGTCATATTAGCTGGTTGAATAGTTGGATCTAACCATCTTTATTGCTAAAGTTCAAGGGAAAAAGAGAAACCTTACCCAGTATATGACTAGCTAAACCCTGAGAGAATAATTTTGAAAATAGAAACTTATATATAGTGCACCAACTTTTTGGTAGATTTGCAGCACGCTACCTCCTTTGTGTTAGTAGTGTTTCTTTTTCTTTTTTTCTGAAAAATCCGATTTAAGTGTCTTTTCTGATGAGGTGACTACTTTATAGCAGATGATATACTGATGTGATTTCATTTAAATTCAGTCATTTCCACAACCCGCTTTTTAAGATATTCACTGTAAACCGAGGCCCTCTGTGATTAATTGTCTTGCAATTATACAGTTTAGTAGGTGCTAGACCTTAGACTGGGGGATCCAGGACTGGAAAACTCATGCTTTTTTCCCATTCCAAGTTGTAACAATTTCATCTATATATCCAGGAAGCTTATGAAATATTTATCTATAAGGTAGGAGCTCTCATCTTACAATGTAACTTCTCTAAAGGTAAGATTCTATTTTTGTTGTACTATTTTATGCAATGGTTCTACATTACAGATAGAGTGAAAGTGTACTTCCTTCCTCTTGCAAAATTCACACTGTGTCCTTCATCTCTGAAGACTTTAACTCTTCAAGGATGAATAAATCTACTAGTTGCAAGTGGAGCTTTATTTTGTTCGTAGAAGTAGATAGATCACCAGACACACTCCCTCCAAGTAATGCATCGTTGACAGTGACAAGTCATATACAAAAGGAATTCTCAAACTTGGATTCATTTTATATGGGACCCTAGGGCAAGTGGATATTTAATCTAAGCTAACTGCAGAAATTTCTCCTTATCATTGACAATATACTCACAGAAATCACTAAAATATTCTAGCAGTGGCTCTAGGAAAAGAAAGCCCATCCTACCATCTAAAAGATTTTACTGCTCATAATTCTGCCTGAAAGCTAAACCTCCTTAAATGTGGATTTTAATGTAAGTTTTTATTTTAGATTTAAGTGCTGATGCTTTTGATTGAAAATATACCTTTAATTAAAAGCATGAGTGTTTTTTTTCAATATCTTCCCATTTGAGTTAAAACACATAGTAAATCTGTTACTTGAATATATTCTATGCATAAAATCATATATTATGTCTCTTCAAAGCTACATGCTTTAATCTAGTTCAAACAATCTGAGTTTTTTATGGCAAAAGATATTACATAATATTTTATTACTTCCTGAAATTTGGAGAAGGAAGAGTGATCTAGAGTGGTATTATCAGGAAGGCCAACATGATAAAAAATGGTCCTGAATTTTACAACAATCTCTAAATAAGCTCCTCTATATTTAGTGTTGGTATGTATTATAAATAAAGATGCATAGCGCAAGCTGCACTCAAATATCAAAACCAATTTTTATGGGAATTAATCACTGAATAACTAAGCACTTTCCTAGAATTTTAGAAGCAAAAAGCCATGTGAATTTGCTAAGAAATTGGAATTTTTCTTTCTTTTTTAAAAATTTTTTTGCATCAACATTTTTGTATTAGTTTCAGGAATACAAAACAATGTAATAGTTAGACATTTACACACCTAACAAAGTGATAACCACCCCCAATCTACTACCCATCTGACATCATATATATACTGTACTCCACATCCCCATAAATAATAATAAT
>NW_017732073.1:721175-749877 GCF_001890085.2 Hipposideros armiger | reverse complement strand
CCATGTGTGTGTGTGTGTGTGTGTGTGTGTGTGTGTGTGTGTGTGTGTGTGTGGTGTGCGTTTATATATAAATTATAGTTGACATTCAATATTATTCAACTTCAGCTTTAGGTGTACAGTGCAGTGGTCGGGCAGCTACACAAACTATGAAATGATCCCCCTAATAAGTCCAGTATCTGTCTGGCACTTTACATAATCTTTACAACATTATTGACTATATTTCTCAAACTGTATTTCATATCCCCGTGGCAATATTGTGACTACTAATTTGTGCTTTCTAAACCCTTTACCTTCTCCTCCATCCCCCAAACCCTTCCGTCTAGCAACCATCAGGTTTTTGGTTTTTTTTCCTATATCTCTGAGTCTATTTCTGTTTTATTTGTTTATTTATTCTGTTCTTTAGAGTTAACATATAAGTGAGATCATATGGTATTTGTCTTTCTCGTCTAACTTATTTCACTTAGCATAATTCTCTAGGTCCATCCATATCATTGCAAATAGTGATATTTCTTTCTTTATGGCCGAGTAATACACCATTGTTTAAATTCACCACGGTTTCTTTACCCAATTGTCTATCGATGGACATTTCATTTGTTTCCTTGTTTTGGCTATTGTGATTAGCACTACAATAAACATAGGGGTGCATATATCTTTTCGAATTAGTGTTTTGGATTTCCTTGGTTAGATACCCAGGAGTGGAATTACTGGGTCATATGGTAGTTCCATTTCCAGTTTTTTGAGATACCTCCATACTGATTTCCATAATGGCTGCACCAACCTGCAGTCCCACCAACAGTGCATGAGGGGTCTCATTTCTCCACATTCATGTCAGCGCTTGTTGTTTGTTAGATTTATTGATAATAGCCATTGTAACCGGAGTGAGGTAGTATCTCATTATGTTTTTTATTTGCATTTCTCTAATGACTAGTGATGTTGAGCATTTTTTCGTATGTCTGTTGACCATCTGTATGTCCTCCTTAGAGAAATGTCTCTTCAGGTCCTCTCCCCATTTTTTAATTGGGTTGTTTGTTTTGGAGATGGGAAAGGTCACGCTGTATTTCTGAAGACAACCATGATTTCTTTTAGCCTCTGTCCCCAATGTCCTTGATTATTTGTGACTCAACTTCTTTTTTTTTTTTCTTTTTTTTCATTTTGGACAGGGATGTGGCTTTACTTTAAAGAAAGAGGTATAGGGGTATTAGCTCTGTTCTGGTGCTTCCCTTACTTTACTTCATGCTCCAATTATTTAGGATTTGTTCATTAGCAGAAATTCCCCTTGTTAGAATCAGCAATTGCAATGATCATTAACAAACTTCTTAACTCTTAAAAAGAAACAGGGCCACATGGAGACATAGACACAAACTTTGCTTCAATATTCATAATTAGCTAAGAGAAATAGACTCAATTAAAAATATATTTATAACACTCTTCTAAGGATTCAAATGAATTCAATATCCATTTGCATGCATGTTTAAGATTCAGATTACAATAAACTAAAAACTGCATTATTGCTTGTTTCCCTCACATTTACAGATTGCTTTTGCAGATAGGAAGCACGAAGAAGCATAAATCTCAAATAAATTGGGAATGGAGTTTACCTTTTCTACCTGCAAGATACTCATTGTAGTTGATGCTATCACCCAGACTACCTAAAATAATAGAGTTTGTGATGTTGACTAAGTTATTTCTTCAATATACTTTACAAATAGTTTTTGTGTCATTGGACAGGTCTGACATTCAGTTGGCATTCATTTTATGTTTACTTTCCTCCTTCTGTTGGAGAAATAAAATAATTCTGCCAACAAAAAGAGACCTCTGTACCAGTGTTAAAGAAAGAGAGAACATAATCTGTCATTCTGTAAGCATTAACAGATTTACTTTTATGTAAGTTGGCACAACATTGACTACAAAGTTAGGCAAGTGTCACAGATTTGATACAACAAAGCAGAATTAAAAACAGTAGCTTCTGCTTGAGGGATAGGGTCACCTTGTGTCAGTTTCCTGGACATCTCATTAGAGACCCCTGAGCTAATTATGGGAGTATGTTTTCACATATTTAGTGGCTATTTGGCTGCCACCTTGGAGATATTTTTGCATTGTCCAACTAGACGCTGTATTTAATCTCTGCAGATTTATCTCTATCCCAGAGGTTCTAATCTTCCTTGAAGGACTCAGATTCACCTTGTCTCCAAGGAAACACACTAAAGAAGGGAAAAGGGCAAAATAGTCTATAAATGTTCTTTATAAACAAATAAAATCATTGTATCTTTCAACTCCCAACACCTTTCAGTCCCACTATCAAACAACTCATGTCCATCCTGAAACAAAATGAGTTTCTTCCCCTCAAAATGAATTTGTAGAAGAAACATATTTATAAGTAAATGCAAGCAGAATGTCATGGGGATGGGAAAGAAAATGGTAAAGGATATTATTTTTCTCTTTCTACTAGGGTTTTTGTTTATTTATTTATTTATTTATTTTGTTGTTGTTGTTGTTGTTCTGGTGTGTGTGCATATGTGTATCAGAGGATACATGTATAAAAATAACTTACGCCGAGTCTCTTGGTCCTGCTTTTAGAAGTTGAATAGAGATGGAGAATATAGTCATGAAACATTCAGTACCCAAAAGCTAAATACTTTCAGGGATGGAATGCAGCACTTCTAAATATTTTATTTTTATACTATTGTATTATGTTTTCCATTTGGAAAAGAAAATGTGTTGATGTTTCTTGCATGCGTGGATCAGTGTATGACTCCTAAGTAGCCAGGATTATTTGTGTGGGGCCATGATAAGAGAAGCTGACTTCCTAATTAGTTAGCTTATCAACTCCCCAAATTGTTTTATTTTTCTCTTAAAATTTCTATAATAACTTAGAATTTACAACCATTTGGCAGTGGCCTGTTCTTGGATCATTTTAAGAATCAGATTTGTCTATCTGATAGAATCAACAGTGTTCCTTAACAAAAAAGAAGGGTAGACATCCTTAAATTAAAATAATAACAATAATAACAATAATAACAATAATAATAACAATAACATAACAAAAATGTTTTTTATTATGTATAACTTGGCACTAACTCAGTCATCCTTGTATTGGATGAAAAGGTATTCTCATACGTTTGCTGTCTGGACTCAGGTGTGTGAATAATGTAAAGGCCTGGCTGGAGATGCAGCCTCTTGGTTGTTGGCTGCCAGTCAAACTCCAAGAGCGTAACAAAGAGCCTCACTCTGGGGACACAGAAAAAAATTCAGAAATGTCTATTTTGTTTTGAAACTTTTTCTTCAAACCTGAGTCATTTCCTCTGATTTTGTGTGCCAACATTTAAAACAAACATAAGGCCTCTACCTGCGAGTAAGACCAATAGCACTTAAGAAAAGGCAAGATACAAATGTTAATGTCAAAATACGTAGTCAATTAATTCAGTAAGTTATTTAGGCAAATGTTGCAGAGTTTTCACTGAACTGACTTGTTATTCTGACATTTTATAAATGCTTATATGTTCAGTAGAAAACTTTTGCTAGATTGATGAATGCAGAAAACTCAAAAACAGCTTTTATGGAGGTGAATTCCCTTCACGTGTTTCTCCTTTGTGTGTGAGAACACTTATGTTCTTTTCTCATCAACTATCATCACCATGTTATACATTAGACCCTCAGAGCTTATTTATATTATAGCTGCAAGTTTATACCCTTTTACTGGCTTCTCCCTATTTCTCCCACCCCGAGCCCCTGGCAACCACCTCCAGTGTACTCTCTATTTCTATGAGTTTGACTTTTTTTTTATGATTCCACGTATGTGATACTATGCAGCATTATCTTTGTCTGGCCTATTTCATTTGGCATAATGGTCCTCAGGTTTATCCATGTTGTTGTAAATGACAGGATTTCCTTCTTTCTTAATGTGGAATAATCTGTAGTTTATATTTATACCACATTTTTTAAATCTGGTCAACAGACACTTATATTGTTTCCATGCCTTGGCTACTGTGAATAATGCTGCAATAAACATGGGAGTATAAGATACCTTTTCAAGATAATGATTTTATTTCCTTTGACTATATACCCAGAAGTAGTATTGCTAGATCATATGGTAGTTCTATTTTTAAGTTTTTAAGGAGCCTTCATAATGGCTGTACCAGTTTACATTCCCACCAATAATGTGCAAGACTTGCTTTTTCTCATACCCTCACCAGCATTTGTCTTTTTGATAATAAACGTCCTAAAATGTATAGGTGATATCTCTTTGTGGTTTGGGTTTGCATTTTCCTGATATTTAGTGATGAGCATCTTTTCATGTACCCTTTGGCCATTTGTATGTCTTCTTTAGAAAAATGTCTATTCAGGTTCTTTGCTCATTTTTTAAATTGGGTCATTTGATTTTTCACTATTAAGTTATGTGAGTTTCTTATATATTTTGGATATCAACTTGTTATTAGAAATGTGGTTTTCAAATATTTCCTCCCATTCTATAGCTTGATGTTTTTTGTTGATGGTTTTCTTTGCTGTGCAGAAGCTTTTCTGTTTGATGTAGTTTATTGTGTTCTTTTGATGCCTTCGCTTTTGGAGTCAAATCCTAATAATGATAATAATAATAATAATAATAATAATAATATAATAATTATTGCTGAGACCGATGTCAAGTTGCTTACTCGTATGTTTTCTTGTAGGAATTTCTGATTTCAGGCCTCAAATTTAAGTCTTTAATCCATTTTAAGTTGATTTTTGTGGATGGTGGAAGGTAGGAGTCCAGCTTCCTTCTTTTGCATGTGGCTGTCCAGTTTTCCCAACACCATTTATTGAACAGACTATTATTTACCCATTGTATATTCTTGGCTCCTTGGTAAAAATTATTAAGCCATATACATGTGGATTTATTTCTGAGATCTCTATTCTGTTCCATTGATTTTGTGTCTATTTTTATGCCAAAAAACATATGTTTTTATTACTATAGATTTGTAATATAGTTTGAAATGCGGAAGTGCAATAACTCCAGGTTTTTGGGTTTTTTTTCCTCAAGATTGGTTTGGCTATTTGAGGTCTTCTATTGTTCTCTATGAATTTTAGAATTTTCTTTTTCCTATTTCTGTGAAAAATACCATTGGAATTTTGAGAGAGATTATGTTGAATCTATAGATTACTTTGGTAGTATGGTTATTTTGACAATATTGATTCTTCTGATCCATGAATATGGGAAATTTTTCTACTTATTAGTGTCAGTTTTATTTTACTAATGTCTTATAGTTTTTAATTTACAGGGTTTTTTTTACCCCCTTGGTTAAGTGTATTGTCTTTTATCATTTTGATAATATTGAAGTATTTTTTTCATTTCTCTTTCAGATAGTTAATTGTTAGTGTATAGAAACACAACTCATTTGTGTATCCTGAAACTTTACCAAATTTATTAGTTCTAACCTTTATTTATTTATTTTTTGGTGGAGTCTTTTCCATTATATTTGTTAAATCAAGTCATCTTCAAACAGAGACAATTTTATTTCCTCCTTTTCTGATTGGGATGGAACTAAAGCATAATTAAATGATTTACATTGAAAGAGCTAAGTGACTTTAATAATGTTTATATGTCTGTGTAGCCAGCACCCCAGAAGCCATCCTTATACCCTTTCCTAATCACTAGAGATTAAGCCCCAAGAATAACAACTATCCTGACTGCTCATATCGTAGTTTAATTTTGGCTTTTTTAACTATGTTAAGTTGAATCAATAGTATCTACCTTTAGTGCTTGCCTCTTTTTGCTCCATATTTCATTTGTGAGAGATTTATCCACATCGTGGTTATGTGTCACTGTCGTTTTGCTCATTTTCATTGCTGTATAGTCTTTATTGTACAAATGCATATCACAATCTGCTTATTCTTGCTATAGTTTGTTGCTACTTGGGTTGTTTCCATTTGGGAAGTGTTATGAATGTTGTTGTAATGGGCATTCCTGTACATGCCTTTTGGTGAATTTATATACTAATTTTTATTGGGTATAACCTTAAGAGTAGAATTGCTAGCGTTTAGAGTAGTTGTGTTTATGCAGCTACTATATTTCAAATATTACACTGGACTGGAACAATGGGTGGCAATGATCGTTTCTCAGAAATAGACCTTTTAGAATGAAGAACAGAGTCCAAACACTGCAAAAAATCTCACATGGCCTTATCAGCTCATGAAGTAGTAAGATGTTTCTCTGAGTTCTAATCATAGGCATTTTCCAAGACTTAGCAAACTTCTCTGCTCAAGTTAGATAGCGATGCAGTGTTCCTCCCAGGCAGTTCATAGGTAAAGGAAGTATTATGTATCCTCAAAACCAAAGTATCAAGGTAACTCCACCAACTCCATCTTGTATTGGATACTTTGCCTCCTATGGTGTGTCTACCTTTATAGATAATTACAGGTGTCAAAACAGTTTCTTCATTATTTGAGAGATTTCTGTTTTCTATATTTTTGGTCTTTTATTCTTACTGGAAAAACTATGATGCATTAACATAAGTTTTACAGGAGGTTACGGGTCATGTTTTAAAATCTTACAGAACATTTCAATTGTAATCTAGTCAAGTCAGGTCAACAGGGTCATTTTTTTTTCTAGAGAGATTGGTTATTTAATTAAAAATAAAGATATAGTACCTCCTGGACCATGTTATAATAGATGCATTGTCCATGATGCTTCATAGTGTTAGAATAGGAAAACCTCACATTCATTGTCAAATTCAAAATAGCATTATCAGATCTTTTATATTAAAAAAAATAAAAACCAAATACTCATGATATTGTTTATTTTCTTGTTTTAAAATAGAAGCCATTTAAGCTTCTTAAATAATTGCATCTCATTTATGGGGGTGAAGGGAGGGATCTTTGTGATCTTCCAAGATGGAGAAGTAGTGTACACTGATTCATATTCAGTCTGATAGTGTGATTTACTCACGTGGCAGTGTGACTGGAGGAAATTGACTAAGTAAAGCAAATAAGTGATGTAATTTGCTTTTTTTTCCTATGTTGTTTTGTCTTCAACTTAGTTATCTTTTCTCTCCTTAAAGTTGGCATTTGCATCTTTGACTTTACTCTAAGTATTACATTTAAAACAATTATATTCTGTCATTTATAAACCATGCTATTTACATCTGTACTTTCAATAATCTTTTAGTATTTCATGTGTTTTAAATGCAAAGCATTAACATGTTGCATATCATCATATTGTGGAATATTTTATTTTGTGTGTTAAATTCCTAATGAATATGCAGTTACCATGCCAATGATTTCTACCCTTGATGATATTAAAATTGATTGAGAAGTAAGAGCTATAGATTCAGAAAACACATTATACAAAATATATCAAAGTGAACCGAAGATAAAAACTTCACATTTTATTTGTAATTTTACTTTTTTCTAAATATGTGTTATAAACTTGTTCAAAAGTTTTGAAGTTTTTTTGTTTGTGTTTTGTTTGTTCCTTTGTTATTCAGAAAGAGAAATTGAGCTGAAGTTGTATGAAAACAGTAGGTTTATGGCAAGTAATTGTGAAATGCAGATTATCTACAGACATGAAAAGGAAAGAATAACTTTATTATGAGCATTTCAACTGCAGCAGGTTGCTATGTTAAATGATATAAACTTTGGTCTTGAATGGTGGAAAATTCTATGGAAGTAGGACAAATGTATTCAGACCATTGGGATTGGCAGTGGGAACAGTAGAAAGAGTAGGCTGACAGGGAGACTTTCTATGCAGCTTCTTTATGGGCCTCTAGTGGCCACGATGGGCAGAAGCTGTGATTTGCAGGTTGCAGTGTGAGCCAATGCATTATCATAGGAATTTCTCTAAGGACGCAGGGCCTACCCAGGCAGTGAGGAAGGGTTTTACAGCAGAGACTCAACAGAACTGGAGTTTTGAAGACTTGTGTTTCCAGGTCCAAAATAGTGAGCCAATTTTCCCAGCACAATATACTAAACCCATTGTTTCTCCTGTGTTTGTATGGCTACCTTTGTATTGCTAATGGATCTACTTCTGGATTCTCAATTTTATTCTATTTGTTTCTGTAGCAGTGCCATCACTTTTATTTGTATGGCTTTATCATATGTATTTATATTTGATAATGCCAGTCTTGCTTTTCAAATCTTTTTATCTATACTTTTACAACTATTTTTAAAATTAATTTTTTCTTTAAAACTTACCACATAGAAAATTGCCATATTAACAATGTTGTCTTGTCTCGTGCATGATCCCTCTTTCTTCATTTCCTCAGGTCTTTCTTCAAGTTTTTTAGTAGAGTGTTAATTATGTCTGCATAAAAGTGTTATGAGTTATTTATCAAATTAATTCAAAGTGACTTTATGGTTTGATTTTTGTAGTAAGCAGTACTTTATTTTATCTTGCACTTCTCTTTAAAAATTTTAATGGAAAAATATTTCAAGTATCCAGCAAAGTACAATCATGACATCAATGACAGCTATATACTCAGCAAGAGAAACTATTCAGCTACCACAGATAGTAAAAACTGCAAACACTTTTAACTGCTTAGTATACACCAGGCACTGTTATAAGTGCTTTTTAATATGTATTAACATGAGTTATTAATATGTGAACTCAGTAACCCTCATAACAACACACTGGGGAAGGTAGAATTTTCCCCACTCTGTAGTTGAGGGAACTGAGACAGAGAAAGTTTACGAAACTTTCCCAGGTTACACAACTGATGACTGTGGGAGTTTGAATTCAAGCCCATGCTGTTTGGCTCCAAAGCATGTGCTCTTACCCACAGTGCTATGGGTTTCTAAGTAACTGAATTGTTATAGGTAGAGCGATGCCTTATCTTAAAAGCCCTGCCACATCTGGTCTTGTGGGGCAGACTGGGAGGAAGTAAAAGATCCTTGAGGAATGGAGTGGAACCATTTGTCTTTCAATCCCCAATGGTTAGCACAGTGCCTAGGACAGACTACGTTCTCAATAAATGTGGTTTGAATAAATCTATACCTGTCATGGCAAATGAATACAAGAAAGAAGAGAAATTCAGTCCATATTCCTAAACTGTTCCACAGAAATTACTACTGATATCTTTATATTATCAACTCCATTTGTTTTTCTTTTAATATTGGCATTGTATGTTTAGTCATACAGCATCTCATGATACATCAAAGTTAACTGATTTTAATGTGTAACTCACCAAAATTTAGACATGATGCACTCCTGTATTTACGCAAATTTTAGGAATAAAAAGTAAACAAGATTTCTAGAGTTTAATCAATAGTTATTATTAACGCAACATCTTTAAAACAGCTACTGGAATTACATAGTTGCCTAAATTCTATACTTTCTCTTACCTGGAATATCTGTACCTATGTTAGTCAGGGTTCTCCACAAAAACAGAGCCATTGGTGTATGTGTGTGTGTGTGTGTGTGTGTGTGTGTGTGTGTGTGTACGTGTTTATGTGTACATATATATAAAGAGATTTATTGTAAGGGACTAGCTCACGTGATTATTGAGGATGAAAAGTTCCAAAGTCTCTAGATGTATCTGTGATGTGATTTGGCAAGCTGGAGAGTCAGGAGAACCGATTATATATTTCTAGGCCCCAAACTGGCAGGTTTATGACTCAGGAAGAGTCAATGATTCCGTTGGAGTTTGAAGGCAGGAAAAAGCCCCCATTCAAAAGCTGTCAGTCAGAAACAGCTCCCTTACTAGGAGGAAGGTCACCCTTTTTGTTCTATCTAACACTTCAACTACTAATGAGCCTAGGGAAGGTGACCTCCTTAGTCATTCTACCCATTTAAATGTTAATTTAATCCAAAAACTTCTCACAGTAATGTCTGACCAAATATTGGAGCACTGTGGCTGGGTAAAGTTGTCACATAAAATTAAACATCATGACACCTTAAATATTTGTGGGAAAGCTGCAGAACTATTCAGTTTATCTCTCTATCCTTGCTATTCCTTGCTGCTCCTTAGTTAAGGATGTTTATATAGGTGGTTGATATCCAGGTAGTGACACAGTCAATACACTCCAGTATACCTAAGACAGTTGCTTAGGATCCATTTCGATTGGTCAGTTCCCATAGTGCATGATAGTTAAATATTTTTCATTTTCCTCGTGAAAATAGCCTATATGTAGTCTAGTAGCATAATTTCATTAGTGTGCGATGCTGAGCTGTATTTTGGCCAAATTAAATCAGTTGCTGACTCTGTTCTAATCAAACATTTGAACTCTGGATGTCTTCCAAGAAGCCTTTTCTATTTCATTTTGGTAAAACTGGTTACTTAGGAGGTCAGAAGACAGAAAACTAATGATTTATAGGTCTCCTGAAAGCAAGCATAACAAATAAGGATAGTGTGGAAAACTGAGTAAAAATTGATATGGTTAAAGATGAATCCATTTGTGACTTTTTCTAAATTGTGACTTAGATAATTCTTTTATAGGGTTTATGTAAGATTTTTAGCCCTCATCTCTAATATAAATAGTATATTTATAATCTTTTATGCTGTGTAGAAATTATCAAGAACATTAACATCTTTAGACATCTCTTTTCATATATATTAATTATTTTTGAAATACAAACATTTGAAATTTTTAGATTTTAAAAAATAAGCTGATAGTCTATTGAGTTTCAAATAAGTATATATTACATTAAAATAAACTGAAGTTTGGAGTATTTCCCACACCTGATTTCAAATTTTCTATAAAACTATACATAATCAAGTCCGTGTGATACTAGTGTAAGGATACACATATAGGTAAGTGAATATAGTCCAGAAAAACATGGAATATCGATCCACAGTAAAAAGTAACAAACTATTGATGATATATGCAACAATACAATAAATGTAAAAAAATAATATATGGAGAAAAACAAGACAGATCTGAAAGCATACATTTTGATCCCATTTGTGGGCGGTGGGAGAAATTTTCCTCTACCCTTATAGGTTTTATCTATCTAATTTAATAATCAAATCAACACAATTTCATTAACAAAAGGAAATAACCAGATTTCATTATATACTCATATATATATATCTTAATATCATATACACCACAGAGTCAGAGACCAAATATACAGAAGAGTTTCAGAAATATATAGTTAAAATGAGGTATATTTGGCATTCTGAGCTAAGGATGAGGTAAGGTGCCTTGAGGCTTCAGAAGGGAGGAAGGTCAGTTGCAGGATGATAAAAACAGAGGTGTAGTAATTAGAAGTTCGCCCTGCCCTATAGATAGGTCATAAAAAGTTATCTTTGATAATAACCCTTATTATGGGCGAGAACCCAATTTAAATTCTTTAAGAGAGAAGTAACAGTTTTTCTTAAGCCTACAGGATTTTGCTTGCCTTCAGCTCAAAATAATCCACATGCCAAAGTAGTGCATCTTGGAGAGGCCTTTTTTCAACTCCTTCGCATTTATATCAAAATTTACGAAAAAAGTTAATCTATGGAGACAGAAAGTGAACCAGTGGTTAGCTAGATAATGGTTGGGGGATTGATGGAAAAGGAGCATAAGAAAACTTTTTGGGGTAAAGGAAATATTCTATATTCTTTGATAGTTTGCTAGTGATGGTGGGTACATGAGCACGTATATTTTTCAAAACTCATTGAAATATACACTTAAAAACAAGTACATTCTATGTTATAGAAGTTGTACATCAATAAAATTTATTTAAAATATAAAATAAAATGAGGCTTTGCAAACCCGACTGTAATCAATGGATATGGTGTTAAATCACATAGACTCTTCCAAGATCTCCACATCTTCCTACTCCTTGGTAAAAGGAAACTTAAATATATACCTATAGTGTCAATAGAGAAAAAGAGGGCTTTTTCTCTACCACTATGACTATTTCTTTAAAACAATAACTTTATTAGATAAAGCAGCAACATAAATTTCTTTGGGCATATCACTAAAGTGACTTATTCATATATACATACATCTATATACATATATATATACATATATATATATACATACATATATACATATATATATATACATATATATGTAAATATACAGAGGGTGCCAAAAAATGTGTACACATTTTAAGAACAGAAAAAACTGCGTTAATATATACTGAAAACAAAAGATGAATACAAGTCATGTTTGATTTTTGCAATCACAAGAGGTGCTCAAAGTAGTTACCATTAGTATCTAGACACTCTGATTACGGCAAACTACTGCTTGGGCAACATTGACCATCTCCTAAAATGTGTATACATTTTTGGTACTCCCGGTATACACACACACACACACACACACACACACACACACACACGTGTGCACACATTCCCACACACACAGAGGATGCCCCAAAAAAAGATGGATGCAAGTCATGTGTATACATTTTTTGGCACCCCTGGTATATGTAAATCAATATACATGTTTATGTATATTGATTTACATATATATTATATATGTAATGTGTGGGTGTATATGTATATATGAGAATAAATAAATATACATTGTAATGAACTTCTTTGCCATTTCTCCTCTGCTGCTAATTTCCTTTAGACTGAAAGTAAATTCTAGGTATAACATTTTTTTTATCAACATAAATATCTATTGACCAATAACTGAATAGAAAATAATTTTATGTTAGTTTCTTCCAGAGCCAAACAAAATTGCCAATTTGCTCTGAATCCTATGATATGTAGTCCCCTAAACTTTTAAGTGTTCACTAATTGTTTGTAATTATCATAAATATAATCATATTCTGGCAACAGTTGATTTGGTCTAAATTTGATATTTTCCCATTTAATGTTTTATTACTTGTTTGTATATATTTTTTCTAATTAGAATGGGAAATGAGTTCATCTTGCCACATCGATTTACTTAAAGATAAGCTTCACCAAGTAATTAAACATCACATAACTAATTTTGTAAGTGAATGTGAAATATTAATTGATCAATCAGTTCATTTCAACTCATATATACCTACCCATGCCTGGAGTTACATATATTATTCAAGATGGGAATAAAACAAAACTAAGTGTTATATATGAAACACCGTAGAAATATGTTCATTTTAGGCTGCTTTGGAATTTCATCTCAAGGAATGAAGAATCCTGAGTATTCATAGAATTTCATGAGAGCAGGATATCCATTAATTCAATGACATTTATTCAATGACATAATGAAGAGAGGAAAGAGAATCCACAAACCAAGACTGCCGAAAACAATCACATTCAAAACATCCGAGTTCCAAAGCTGCAATTACCGAGTGCAGTAAATGTGCCTTAGTCATTAAAAAAATGAGGATAATTGTTATTTATACATGTTTTGAGAACATATACTAATAATGGCTTGTTTACTCATACACAACAGGCACATAAACTTTCTAAATACTTCCTAATCTCTTAATAATCTCCAGTACACTTTATGTATTAGTCTTGCAGATAGTTTTTACAAAATTATTCAGAGAATGCCATTTATACAACAGAATTTGCATTGACTTCACTCACATATATTGAAATGTGCTACCTCCCTCTTTCCTATTAGATATCCTTTTTTTTGATGCCTTTATCATTTGAATAAAAGTACCAGGCTTTGGCCTATTGGCTATATATACTGAGTGTGCCACCAGACACAAATTCCTGCATTAATTTAAATGAAAATGAACAAAGATGAAAAACAAAGCCCTGCAAATGACTTTTAGGCATTATGAAGAATTCTACCCTAGCCATTTTGCCTAGAGCCTTTGAGGACTACTCTGATTTATAGTTTTAAGTTATGGGAATATAAGCTCGTATTTATCTTTGTGGCAGCTTTTAAATATACGTGCGCTTTAAATGACAGAAACTCGGTGTGTGTGTATATGTGTAGAGAGTGAGTTTGTGGCCTGCTATTTTTAATCTTGGTAAACTCTAGCTACACAATACTTAACTTTTTGGTTGGGAGCATAGATAATTATTTCCACTGATTGTCACTGTCAATGACACACAATAAATGGAGCCACTGCAAATGCATGGCCAGTTATTTGATTGTGAGTTGGGACTTAATCGTTTTTGACACGTGAGGAGATTCTAGACAGATTTATTCTGGAATCATTCTGATAATTCAGTCATTCAACAAATGCTCATTGGTCATCAATATGGGAGTCTGTGTGCAAGAGTTCAAGGGACAAAAATAAAGACGACTTAGTTACTGCTGTGAAAGAATTTAGTCTAATTGTATCTGTGTTGAGTCCAATAACGGAAGATATATCCAAGACTCTGCTCCCAATCAATTATCTTGGAGTGGAGTGCGTTTCTATAAAGTATTGCAGAGGGAGAGCTGCATAGTAGATACTCAGTAGCCACAGCTACTATCTAGACACAGCTCTGAGCTTCAGTCGTGTCCGTTGAATGGAGGGCATGGTATATATCTGCACAGATGTATTTTGAGGTTTAAGTGGTATGTTTAAAATACCTAGCCCACTGCATGTCACATAGAAAGCAGTTCATAATTAGTAGCTATTGTTATCTCACTCAATGTAGAAAAAAATATAGCAAACAAACTTTTTTTTTTGGTTTTGCTTTTATCCTGAGTACATATAAGTTTTCCAGAATAGAAAATTTTTTGTACATGGCATGTGACCTTGGACCTGATAGCTCAGGCAGTACCCAGAGCTAGACTCGATTGGCCTTTGGTCTTTAGGACATGAAGCCAAAGGAGGTAAAAAAGAACGTTCTTAGGGGGAAAACAAACAAACAACCAGACCATGCCAGGTAGAGCACCTCTAGCAGCTCAGTTCAGATGCATTGAGCAAAGAGGTTGCCACAGGTACTAGGAAGGAGAGAAAGAGCCAAGGAAAACGGCCTGCTTCCCAAGAAATGTGTGGAGATGTACGGGAGCTGGTTCTGGAGTCCTTCCCTAAAGGTCTAGAGCATAGGCGGTAGAGCAAAAGCTGTTTAGGGCACCAGGGCAGCTCCGACAAAAAGAAAAATGTGGCAAATTTGTCGCTTAATACAGTTCCTTTTCAGTCACTTATAGATATGAACTATGGCTTTGAGGGGTTGGGGAAAGTTGTCCAAGATCATATAGCTTGTAGTTTTCAGAGCCAGGATTCAAACCTAAGTCTACCTAACTCTAAAGCTCATGTTAATAACCACTATCTGTAGTTATATATATATATATATATATATATATATATATATATATATATATATATATATATATATATATATATTCTTTATCTAGAACTAAAATAAAGACAATTTATGAGGACAACTTTATAAAGAAACTTGTAATGGTCATGCCTAAAGGAGCATGGGCAAGGACAGCTTTGTCACCAATGTTAGGATTCAGTGCTGTTTGCTCTTCATCTGGCTGAAAAATGACTTGGGAAGACTTAAACATTAGGATCAATGGAGCTTCTGCATGTGAGTTTCTGTAGTATGGTAGACCCTCTGAAGTTTACCTGGGTCACCATGATTTCCTGTTCCCAGTTGTGTGACTGAGTAGAAGTTAGAAGATGCTTAGCTTCTCTATGCTTCAGTTTACCCATCTTTAAAATGGGCATAAATGATAAAAGAACCTTCCTAATAGGGTTGATGTGAGGATTGCATGAGTCAATATATGTAGTCATGTAGAAGAGTGCTTGGAACAGAACGAGTGTTCATTAAATTTTAACATCATTATATATTTCAAGAAATTAGGGATAATAAAAACATATCAATAGACTATCTTTTCACTAGAGTACTATCCTATGAAAAATAAATTATCTGGTCATCTGCACTCTCTGCAAGCTTAGGGGGAATTTCATATGTTTCAACAAACAGTGGGCTGGTCTTGATGTTATAACAAAGTTGGCCATGTGGGGTTGTCTGTCATAGTCCAACCCATTGAGTGCTGGACAATTCGAGATGTTTCAGATGTACCTTAATTCAGCATGGACAAACCTGAACTCCTTTCTTTCCCCATGCCATTCCACTTCTGTATGTTATTTTTTTTCCTTTGTATGTAGTACAACAATATACTCCCTTACACAAGTTGGAAATCAATAAATCACTTTGATTCTTCAGACTTCCTTTGCACTCTAGAACCAAAGCTCACAACTTTTAAGCATGTCTTTAATCCTTCCTGCCCTCTTGATCTGTGCTTCTGCTTCACAAATACAGCTTTCCATGAATCTAGCCTGATTTCATTCACATATATCCTTTATGCTGCTGTCAGAGCATTATCCAGAAACAACCTGACAATGATAATTCTACACTTAAACTCTGTTAATTGTCCCCCCCCACACACACACACACTTCTATGATTCTCAAACACTGTCAGGACAAATATCTGAAGTCCTAAAGCATGTATACAAAGACTTCTATAGCCTGTTCCCTTTTGACCTGTTGAATCCTAACACTCAGCATGTCCTATCTCATATCTTTCATCAATCAAAATCTAACTGATTGTAATCTTAGTGCAAACCCATGCTGGCCTCCCCTTTGTGTCTTTACTAATGCTGTATCTCCTGTTTGGAATGCACTTTCTCAGTGACCAAAAGCTTTCCAACTAGCTTAGTCTCCACTACCATAGGAGGCTTTCCTTAACTGATCTCCCTGATTAGAGACCACTTCTCTATTCTTGTATAAAAAGCCTGATCTTATCTGCATCACTGCCCTGACTATGATATTAAATCTACCATAAGCTCCCTGAAGACACAGTCCATAACTAAGTTATCTTTCTATTCATTAGATCAATGGTGCACTGTCATGTCCAGCGTGGCAAGGGCAAATGGGACACGAGAGGGGCGGCGCAGATTGAATAGGAACAAGAGACAGAAGTAAGATTTAAGAGCGAGACCAAGGGACTCAGCCTTCAGAGATAGACTGAGCCACCGAATTGGGTCAACGCATGGTTTTATTGATTCTTTTCAAGGAAGTAAACTGCTGTGCTGTCAGTCACTAACCGTGTATACTGGTGCACCTTAAGGCCTTTTCCAATGACCTTTTCCCAATGTACTCCAGCAAATGCTATGCCTTCATACTCCACCACATTGCCCCAAGACATAATTACATATCCTCCCAGGGGAGACAGCTGATATCATTCCATCAGGTCCCAGTCAGGCCGAGACACCCCCGAGAGAGCTTTACAGATATCATTCCATCCGGCCTCAGTTTTCCGAGACACTCTCTCGACTAATGGGTCAGAGGCTAATGCAGGGGGGGTGGTCTAAGAATCGGCTGTAAGGCGACAGTGCACAACCAGTATCTCGCTGGAAATATGGCAAAGCATGTTTAATGGTCATAGTGATGAGGAGGCACTACAGGTATTAAATGGTCAGGGGCAGAGATCCTACATTCTACCCTGGATGGGACAATCCTATGAGTGAAGAGCTGTCCTGCCTAAAATGTCAATAATACCTCCTGTGAGAAACTCTGCTTTAGACAATCCACAGCATGGAGGCAATTTATCTCAAAGGGCTCAAAACGTAGCTGGGTCTCACTGCAGTCTTGATAAACCACATCTGAGACAAGTTGGTCTCAGGCATGTATATGTTTAAGCTGTTTCCAAGTAACTCTGACGTACCTTCCTGTTAAAGTTACTAAGCTAGCCATTTGTTTTTTTTCTTTTACCATGGCTGACAAGAAGCTCAGATTTAATGTCTGAGAGGACTAATATGTCCACCTGGCTCTTCGAAGATTTATTTATTCCTCATGTCCACTAGGGTTTCTCCCTTAAGTTTCCACAATATATTTTGAACGTGCTCACAGTATACATGCTAAGTAATAAAAATAATCTCAATAAATGGTATTAAGAATTTGAGTGAGGGTGTGCACTGCGCCCACTATTGTTTCTCAGAGGTTTACCAAGAGACAAGAAGTGACTTCATTCTCTACACTTCAGGGAATGATCCGCTTTCTGTTCTGATGGGTAGGTAGGCTGATGTACTAGGAGGGGAGCAGGAGCAGATGACTTCGAGGGCCATTAGGGCTCTTGGATAATCCCCCAGCCAGGTTTAGACAAAAGGCCACACAGGGGCTCTAGAGCAGGAGTTGGCAAACTTTGTCCACGGGCCAAATCTAGCTCAGCCTGTTCTTCAAATAAAATCTTATTGGAATACAGTCACTGGCCCATAGATATTATCTATGGCTCCTTTTTGTGAGACTGCAGTTGAGCAGTGTAGTTGCATTGGAGACCATATGGCTTGCAAAGTCTAAAATATTTACTACCTGGCCCTTTACAGAAAATGTTTGCAGACTTCTGCTCTAAAGTAATTGTTTCCAGCAAAAAGGTGACAGAAAAATTAAGGGCTCAAAATACTACTCATAACTTTATATTGAACCATAATAGCAGTACATGAAAACAAATTATCAGCTACAATCACCAGAACAAAATCTCCAAATTAAAAAAAAAATTGTTTTTCTTTCCCCCCCAAGAATGTTGTATCCTAAGCTACAATTTTCACCAGGAATTGCTGAAAACTTATGTTGCTCATAAACTACTTTATAGAACAACATTTGTGAACCAGCTATTGGGTCACATTGTCTCTAAGTTTTAGTCATCTTTTACCGGTTTTTTAATATATAACCTCTTACTAACTGTGGGTAATTCACATTTTAAAATCACTCTGTATTATATCAGCCCTTACTTCAATCTGATACCTGATGTTAGCATAGCCACTTGTGGATTTGCTTTTGTATTTTTGTCAGTGACACATCCTCATAGCAACGTAGGTCAGGTAAGTTATCTTACAGAGAACTAATGTGGGCATTTTACATTTTACATGATAAATACATGTCTTATTTTAATTTCTTCTATGTTAAAACCCGGCATTACCATATATGATGCATTCTTAAAATGTAATGCCTATGAACACATTGTCTGCCCTTGAAAAAGTAGGTGCACATTAATGTTTGCTAATTGTTGTATCCCAGAGCCTAGACAAGTGCCTAGAATATAGGAAGCCCTCAGTAAGTACATGTTGAATGAGAGCTAAATAAAAGAATGGTGTATTTTTATTTTATAATTATTACAAATAAAATTTGAGGGAACAAACCAGCAAAATACTTATATCCAACCTTTGAATTTTCCATTCTCTTGTTGGGCTTTAGGTATGTGTCAAAAATCAAACCCTTCACACTGAATAAAACACAGCAGAAAGAGAGCAAGTCTTTTAATCTGCAAACCGAGAAACTCAGGGTACAGGCACAAAGAGTTCTGAGCTGCTCACAGACTAAGGGATTTTTATGGGGTAAATGTGGAAGTTATTTGGCTTTTTCAGCTGACTGATTGCCTAGTGGTCTTTCCTATATGGATCAGGGTGGCTGAGTCAGGGGAACAAGTCCAGATATTGCATGTAGAGACTTGGCATTTGGGGATTGGCTGGTATCATTGGCTGATTTCTGAGAACAGCTGTAAATTTCTGTCAAGTTAGGTTAAGTTTCCTTTATGAGCCTACACTGACATTTTCTATTTTGTCCCTGACATAAATGACTCCATTTTGGTTTACTTCTACATAGGTTTTTCATGAAACTGCTGCCCATTCAAAATCAACTTGTGGTAAAGCACCTCTGGGTTTCCATTTTTTTTTAATTAAATTTATTGGAGTGACAATGGTTAGTAAAATTACATAGGTATCAAGTGTATACATTTCTATAATACGTCAGCTATATACCACATTGTACGCTCACTACCCAGAGTCAGTTCTCCTTCTATCACCATATATTTGCCCACTTTAAGAAGAGGGTAACTCTTCTACCACCTCCTCTCCCCCATTACCCTCTGGTAACCACTAAACCACCGGTTCTCAACCTTCCTAATGCCGCGACCACTTAATACAGTTCCTCATGTTGTGGTGACCCCCAACCATAAAATTATTTTTGTTGCTACTCTATAACTGTAATTGTGCTACTGCATGAATCATACTGTAAATATCTTTTTGTTTTCCAATGGTCTTGGGTGACCCCTGTGAAAGGGTCTTTCAACCCCCAAAGGGGTCGCGACCCACAGGTTGAGAACCGCTGCACTAAACTGTTGTCTCTGTGTGTTCATCTTAACAAGCAATGGACTGGATGGACTTGGCAACTTGTTTTATTTTGTTAGTATAAATTATTAGACATGATATTCCTGAGCAAACACTTTCATTAATTTCACTGCTGTTGAGCTCAGATTGTTGTGTCTTAGTAATAGCTGTATGGAGAATGCACATCACTCTTCATGATAAAATTTGATCAAGTTTTCTAAAAATTCGTTTTCTTTAAGCTGAAAGCAAGAATCTCACAGAGGAAAAAAAAGAAATTCTTATCATTCCTTTCAAACTCCATATTTCTTGATTTCATGTTGTCCAATCTTAAGTCTAAAAAGCCATTAGATTTTCAAATCCCTTTGCTTGCTCAACAACCCCCCCCCACCCCCACTCCCACCTCCACTCCAATTCTGCTGGGAAACACTGTTTCTCAGCTGAGTATTCTTATTTTCTTTCTAAAAGCCTAGCCCTTCAGTAAAGTTGAGTCCTTTCTATTACATGTTGTGCATTTCTATACTGGGTTCATTTAAATCAGGATAAAGTTAAATCATTTGAATTTCACTACAAAAACAGTTTTAGAACTTAAAAGATTAACTTTTATATATATGGAAAATGCACTTTTGTGGAATACCTTATATCTTAATGAGATGTAAATCACTTTTTTCCTTATCACTTTGTTAAATCTTTGTGTTTACTTTAAACTACCTTTGGGGCTATATATTAGAATATTTCTAAGTGCAAGTAAAATGAAGCCCTTTATTATACATTTATTTATTGAGATTAATTTTTAAGTTGATCCTATCAAAGTAATGACAGCAATGTAAGCTTCAGCAAAGAATGTGAAACAGCTTGATACCACTACAAAAATGCATGCAGCTGTTTTATCTGCTTTGCATCCTTAAAACACTGTTAATTCCAATTTCTCTATTACGCATTTCTGACTCACTGACTATGAAAACTCATACTGAAGCACCTTCAGTTAGCTGTGATTTAGTCTATTGATGTAATGAGGATGGGTAAAGAAGAGAAAATAGGAAGAAAATAATTACTGAAATATAGAATTTTGGCAGGATTGATAGCGGCTGATGTATACCAGAAAGAAGGTGAATGATGAAATTCGACTGGACCAAAATAATCCTCCCCTATTGTTAAGTGACGACTGGCATCTCTCTCTAAATTATAACACCAGTTGCAGTGGATATTCATTGTGGATTACTCAATAATGTTGATGCATTCAGAGTCTGAACATCTGAGGCTCTTTGCTTTGAATCTGAATTGAGACAAAATGCAAGAATGATGTGCAGATACGGTAAATCCAGTTGCCCTTCCAGTGGGGGACACCGTTAACTGATTAAATCTACTCTTGTGACTGGCCAGCTGTTAGCTAGAAGCATGAGGGATGGTTTAATTTACTTTAAGAAGATAAACTGTAGAATGAATTTGATCATGAGGATGCAGAAAGCAGTAATCGATCTTAAGGTAAGAGGAACAAGAAATAATTTCTCATGTTTTAATGTGGGTAATTATTTAAGCACACTGAGTTATCCAATCTATAATTCTCCTTTAATTATTTTTTTCCCCACTGTGGAGCCCAAGTTATTAACTATTTCAGTATTTAAGAAAGCATAGTTTGGACTATATAATATTATAAGAATTAAGTAATACTTAAAGGAGGAAGGAATAAATTATTTTTTTTCCTTTTTTTAGGTAAATAGTGGACAAGAATGAATTAAAGGCAAACATTTGTTTTACTGACATATATATTTCTGTGGATTAATTTTTAGACCATTTTTATTTGTCTACTTTAATTAATAATAGCCCAGCTGGGGCTTAAGGGGTTTTAGAATAATACTAGTAATCAGTAACCACTCTTCCAGGTAGTAAACTTTTTTAGTAAATGTTTCTTACTATTTGAAATATGTAATTATATATATAATTATATATACATATATATATTCTTTAAAAATACAAAAAAATAAATTACTCCTCATATATAGGCAAAGTTAATAGAACACATAATGTAGAAATGCAAAGAGATATTTTTTAATGGTTAAATAACTGTATTATAAAAATACCTTATACTTTAACATAGTATGTTAGAAAATTATATATGTAGCAGAGAGATGTTTTGTAAATACTGGGGCAGTAGTTCTGGAAGTCAAATTAAATTAGCCACCATCTACCCTATGTATTTCCTTGCTCTGTGTCTCTATCTCTCTGTCTATATATAATACTTTCATAAATATTTGTGAGTAGAATTAACAAGTGAAAGGATATAAGAAGAATTTATAGGAGGCAGGGGAAAAGAACACTTATATTTCAAAGATTAATTGAAAAGAAATATTAAAAGCAATACAAAAATTAATGAGAATAAAAGACATTGGCAGATAGATAAGGTAGACAGGTACCGTGACTAATCTATAGACTTAGCTTTAGGTGGAAATCATATTTTTTTGGAATATGATTAAAGGCCCTATGTCATATGGCCTAATGAAAAAGATGTGGGTTTTGAAGATAGACAAATACAGCTATTTTTCTCAGTTTCTCCACTTTGTGCTAAGAGACTAGACAAGTTACTTAAACTTTTGGCATCAGTTTCCCTATTTGTAAAAGGACATTAATAACACTGATATTTCTGCATTGTTTGTAGATCCACCTGCAAAGTATATGTCAATATATATAGGTAAAGAATAAATGGTAGTTATTATTTTTCTAAGGATAAAACCTGATCACCAATAAATAAGTTGTATAACAATCATGTAATTTTTAAGGCTGCTGGAACCAGCTTCATGCTCTAAGAAGTGTTTGAGATTTGCATAGTATGAACAAAGAATGCTCAAGAAAAATATTCCCCATATTTTAGATCCTAACTGTTTTTTTCTGATTTCTGCCCTGTAAAATGTATGTGAAGATCTGACATGAGTCTGTCTATCACATAATCTCATGGTCCTATGTTATTAACTTTTCTTTAAGCTTTTGTATAAAAATTGGGGTATCATAATTTCTCTTAAACTACCCCATACAGTGTCTCTAGCACAATGGTGTGGTCCCCGTTCTCATTTTAAGTTCCCCTTTGGGATCATATACCTGGGGAAACTCAATAATATCACTGATTTTGACATATTTGTCCCTGATTAGACGTGACTATTACAGCAGTTTTCATGAAAAATGTTTCAGGTCTGCAATGGTGTGACTTCTCATTCATTCCTTTGATTTTCTGGCTTATCTCTTTCTTTGTTTTATTATATTATTTTCTAGATGTTTGTTATGAAGCCAACAGGTCAGCAGTGGGCGGCAGGCTGTGGTTTTAGTTTGGAGCTTTCTGTTCTGTTCTTGAAATATTGTAAAATTATATGGTGTCACCAAAAGGAAGTTTTAGTGGCTATCTTCACAGAATTAGGAATTATTTTTCTACATTAACATGAGAGAAAGATTAGAGATAGACTTAGAGAACCAAATACAGATAGCGATTTTTCTTAGTCTTATTTTAGTTTTAACAATTTAAGGATGAGCATTGAGTTATAAGATTATGAGTTTGATGAGGAAAAAATATCACTGTTTGTCCAAGATGGAAGAGGAGGGGAAGTTCCAAAAAAATGCTGCTTATGTGAGCATCACCACCTGTCCGGTTCCTCTTGTGTCAGCGTCAGCCATGCAATCAGAAGTCATGAGCTTTTTGATTTGCAGAAATGAACTTGTTAGTGGGTAATCTCCTTCTCTTCCGCTGTGCAGATAGAAAAGAAACTGGCCCTCCTTAATTTTCCGTTATCTCCTATCCTGAGAGGTTCCAAATATGCAAGTACATCCAAATGTTCCTGAACTAAACATTCCACAATTGTAACCCTCTATTAAAGTCTGATATAACTTCCCTCTTTGCAGATTTGACTTTTGTAATTGAGACAAAATGACACATGTCTGTACTCATTTCTATATTAATTTGGTATTGTGTCTGCCCATTGTTGGCTTTATTAAAGGCCTTTCCCCTTGGCAGACGGTTCTTTTAGTTTCCCAGTGAAGCCAGCTCTCATTTCAACTCACAGGGTGAGCGTGGCAGCTGCAGGACCAGATGCTCCACTGCTGGGTATTTTGTCTGACTTGAGTCTGGGGACATGGTCAGGCTGTTTTAGAAATATTTAACTTGCTTCAACTTGCTGTCAGTACTGATGAATTTGTTTCACACTTAACATTTGCAGATATTATAATGTGCAAATACTTCTTCTGATCCATACATTAAAAAATTATATGCTTTTCTCTTTTACATTTTTTATTTCATGATTTTCTTCTTTTATATTAAATAATTTCCTCTCCCAAATTAATTTTGTTTATATTTTAATTTAATAAGATGAGAGCTATGCTTCTATGTAAATTTTATGTGAACTATATAAATTTACATTTTAAGCTGAACATAAGTTCTACTGTATCCCAAAAGTTTCATTGTTATGTATTCTACTATTCATTACATTTCAGATTCTTTTCAATTACTCTGTGAGTCAGTTATTTGGGAATAAATTCATTTTGTTAATGGTTTTACTATTTACAATTTAGAATTGATTGGATTGCAGTGAATAATATGGCTAATAAAATTCTTCTATCTTAAGTTCATTATTTAATTTTTTAATTCCTGTATATCCTTACAATTTTGGGCTTTCAGAATTTGTCCAGTGCTGAAAGAAGTAGACCTCCAACATAATCTTGTCTTTAGAATTCTATCTTGCATTTCTAACATATTTTTATTTTTCCATTTTGTTTTTTAATGCATTCAGGTTTATGGAATATCCTTTATCTAGTTCTTTGATGTTTTCATCAATTTATGGCATATTGTTTTAATCTTCATTGATTTTAATTTCAGCTATGTTATATGAATTTGCCCTTTCTCTTTCTTTATTTTTATTTGTCAGGTGTCTATTTGCTCATCACTTTTAAAATCTTCATTATTTTGTTTCTAGAAGTTTACTTAAAAGAAAAAAAGAAATTTCTAGGGTTTTATTCCCTTCAAGTCAGTTAAACATCTGACTTTAATGGGATAATTCATGTTTTTCTTTCATTGCAAAAATGCATATGCCTATTTTTTTCTTCTACTTTACTTAGTGTTCATTATCTTACCTTTTTCCCCTTATTTTCTAATTTGATGTGGTCATCCAACTTTATTACATGCATACTGTTTTATCTTAAATATTTTTGAGATCCTCTAATAAAAAGTATATTGCAGGATTAATGATAATAATGATACTATTTTACAGATGCCTGTTTCAAAGTATTTTCATATATTATCTCATTTACCTCATCGTATTTATTTGACTTGTACAAAACAAGTATTATTAGAGAAGTAGATTTAGATAAAACCTCTGCCTCATGCCAGGGTGATTTCTGTGAATTCCTTGACAGATGGACATTTCTCATGCATAAACTCTTATCTCCTGCAGAAATATTCATGTTTATTTCATTGCTGGGCAACTCCAATTATTACAATGTCTGTTCATAGATGAAAATCCAGAGCTCTGTAGAGTAACTTTATAGGACTATTCTAGAAACACCGTTCTTTAATTCATCCTCATATCCAAAGAACACTTTCAGAAGATGAAGCCATTTCATTCTGAACCTTTGGGCTCACATGCGTTAGAACCATTGTGATCTCAAATTGAATCCTTATATTAAACCACTGAAAACACAAATCAGGTGAGCAAGAAATCATTTGTTGTTCTCTTTCATCAACAGTATACTTTTCATTCCTGCTTATTTTTCTATTTTTCCTATTATTTTAAACCAATATTAACATTTTTAGTATTACAAGCTATATAACCATGGAAAAATCACAGTATCTCATTGAGCCACAGTTTTAAGTTAAAAGCAAATGTAAATAATAAAAATAATAGGAGTAATTAAAAAAATCTCCTGGGGTGTTTGTGACATTAATGCTAGATATTAGTCAAACATTTGGGAATGTCCTTTTCGAAAAGTCCTAATCCAGTTAAAATTATAATAAAGACAAATACTTTTTTATACTTCTTTTAAAGTAAAAATTGTTCAAGTATGTACTTTATTGTGCAGCCCTAATAAGCGTACATACAAGTTATGAATGATAAAGATAAAGGTATTCTTGGCCCTTTAAATACCTTAAAATATATATATGGGATATGTAATCAGCTGTGCACATTAGAAAATATAATAGAATTACAAAAGATTTCGAAGCATGTGTTTCTTTAACAATGTAAGCATATTTTTCTTTGTCTATGAGCAACTCAATTATTTTGTTTCTGAAATAAATTAAGTAAAGCTTATTGAGTCTGATCAGCTCTTGTTTTCTAGGGAATTGTAGTTCAATTTCATTTTTAATTAGAATTGAACATAGTGGATTTCTTAGCTCTGGTAAGCAAGATCCAGCAATAAAGTATGTACTTAATTTGTATTAAGTTTCTAAAATTTAGTGCAGAGAGTGAACAATATGTCTGGTTAATATTTAAACATCTCACAATGTTCTGTTGTAGGAATTTCCATTTATAAAAGCTGCTCTTCTATAGCAAATTACTTTCCCTTTCAAATAAACCTGTTATCACAACATGAACAAAACTTATTCAATTAAACAAGAAAACAAAGCAAAGCAATTATTTACTCCCATTTGATGTGCACAATAGCTTATACACTTTTTAGAAATGCCTAAGAGAGGTAGATAGGCTGGCTTAAAAATCATTTTTGCGTAAAGATATTGCTTTAATAAATATGGGTATATTCATATGGAATAGACATTTTTATAGAGGAAACCATTCTCTCATGAGAGAAGAGAAACTTATTTTCCATTGTGATGAAGCCACGTGGAAAGAAGCCATGAAACATAAGATCAGTTGTGCTAATGTTATTTTCCTCTTTCAGTTCTTCATACCCGTTTCTATTTTGTGTCTTGTTTGTTCATTGGTACTCTAATGCTGTTCATCACATCAGGGCTAGTTGAGAATTATATGTCTAAGGGACCTTTTTTCTCCCTGTCTGTGCACTCAGTCATTAAACTGGATGTGTTCTGTTCCCAGCGTCTTGCCTTAATGCGGTACTAGATGGGAGAGAAAGGAATGGGGGATGTTTGCAGTGGATGGCTCGGTCACCTGGGATACAGTCCACAAAATCATACTTTGAACTATACTCCTACACACCTGCAATGAAAAATAGAGAAGGTTGATTTAACAGTTAATAAATGTTCAAAAGATAGCTCAGAGTCAGAAGGAACCTTTGCTACCTAATCCAGTTAAAAAGTATATAAAATCTGAGTGAAAATATACATATAGATATTTTTCCCCCCAAAGGGAATAGTGATTCTCAAGAAAATAAATCAAAAGCCTCACTGGACCAGGGAATTGAGAACTCTGACTGTGACATCTGATGTATTTGTACTATAAAAAGCCTTTGTCAATTTCTACCAGACAGAATTGCAGACAACAAATGATGACCTATAAACTACAGGCACAAGATACATGCACGCTGACTCTTATTTGGCAACTATAGATCTTTCTCATTAGTAACATTAAAAAGGATAACATGGAAGGTATTTCTATTCTGATCGAATTCTCTGCAAGATGTTTGCATTAGTTCCCTAAAAAAAGAAGCTACAAATAATTCATATCCATGTATGTGTAATCCTTTAGCATGCCCGGGAGTAAGGACATCCCTTAGCTATTCATGCCTGGTTACTTATTCTATGCCTGTCTAAAACCTCAAGTTTTATATAATTGAATAAATTAACTTCAGGAGGGGTGGAGAAATTATGTCTCAGTGAAGTAGATTGTTTTTTTTAATGAAGAAAATCAATAATAAGGTAGCAAAAATAATGCTTCCTTGATTGGTAAGGAAAATGTAATCATCATTATCCATATTTTAAAAGACTTAAACTAATATTTTAAGTAATAGAATTATAAAAATTTAAAAAGCCTAATGCAGATTGGGAAAATAATTATGACTTGGAAGACCTTAGCATTTTTTATTTGTGCTTTTTCCAAACTAACAAAAGCAAACGAAGCCTAATAATATGTGAATGACAATGGACGAGTACCTTGAAGTTACATGAATATTTAATTTTGGAAATGAACACATGGGATTTCATCTTTTTATGTGAAGAAACAGTTTTGTTTTGTTTTGCTTTCCTCGGACAACTAGGTTGTTATATTTTTCTTCTCTGATATCACTCTCTACTCCAGATAAATAGAAAAAAAAAAACAAAAAACAACCAAACAAACAAAACCTCACACATTATGTAGCATTTCATGCTTCTCAAAATCCTTAAGATATATTACCTCCCTTGAATCTGCTAGTCATTTTGTGTGACTGGCAGGACAAATGTCATCTCTTTCTATGGATGAGAAATTGGACTGTACAGCTTTTCAGTGGCATGCCCAGCCTCCCTTGCCTAATGACTGGTCCAGTTCAAGACCTCTTACTCTTAGTCCAGTGCTTTTTTATCTGCCATGTTACTTGCAAGCCAAGCTGCAGAAAAAACACTTCGAGACATTCAGTTGTATTATAAACAGCTTAAAACATAAAATACTTAACAAGTAGTGCAAGATTTGAAGTTTTTCTATGGTGAAATTTTAAAAGTAATTTGATATATGCTTTGTTATGATAATATCCATTTAACTTTCCCCCATATGTTTCCTTCATATCTATTCACCTTGGCGAAGAGTTATATATACATATTTCAGTTAGAAAAATAACACTGCCAACTTGACTTTACTTTTTTTAACATTTATATGACAAGTCATAATGCTATAAATTAAGAAAGCATTGCACATTAAATATATATTTAGT
>NW_017732073.1:696731-720306 GCF_001890085.2 Hipposideros armiger | reverse complement strand
TCCCAATGTCAAATACCTCTCCCGGAAATAAAAGGATTTAGGTTAATACTTTTTGGTCCCTACTCTATCATTGTATTCTCAACCTAGAACCTAGAGTAATGGATTCATACTATATAAGTGGATCCACCATGGATAGGAAAGATGTGTAGAGAAATAAAACAAAGCATTCTCTTCCATATTTGGAAGCTACAGTGGAAAACATACTCATATTTTTAAAGATTTTTTTTTAATATCAGGCTTTTTTTATGCAGCAAACATTGCAAAAGTTGTCAAATAGTATGAATTTTTTAAAAAATGAAAGAAATTTGCAAAATCACATTAATTTTTTAAATATTATTTGGAAGCAATATGATTTAATGGGAAAAGCGCAGAATAAACAATTATGAAGATATGTTTCTCTAGTCTAAAGTCCACTATTAACTATGTGGTCTTTATTTAGTTATCCTTGTTTCATGATTACTTCATTTGTGATAAAAAGAATAATTCCACAGACCACAATGACATACTTATTTAAAGTGAATTAAAAAATTATATATGATTCCTTATAAAATAAATGTTCCTTTCATTCCCTTCCTTCCTTCCTTCCTTCCTTCCTTCCTTCCTTCCTTCCTTCCTTCCTTCCTTCCTTTCTTCCTTTCCTCTTTCCTGAACTATAATGGTAAAAGTTGAGGACTCTTTCTAGAACTCTGGCAACAAGTTTAACTTTCTGAATAAGTCCTTTATTCTATACAGAAGCAGGAGGTCATTGCTTCTTATCAATATTACTAGAATTATTTAAATAAATTTGGATACATCATGTAAAGCAATTTTGAAGTCCAAGTAAAGTTGTTCAGTGAAATCAGAAAAGAATGCTGTGACTATGCCTTGGATATACTGAATGATTACAGTGAATATTCCTCACAATAATACTATTTTTTATTTTTTTTAACAAATAAAAGTGAGTGTATGTATAAAACATAACAAAGTAAACTGGAATTCTACAGACCCCTTTGATGGTATCCTAGCAATACAATACATAACTAAAGAGCCAAACAACAAAAAGGGGAAAACAATCTCAAGAAGAAAGAATAACAAAATTTGAACCATTGGGTCAAAATATCTGCTTAAGAAATGATTGCATATTACATGTCCATTATTATTTTTTTACATATGACATAGCTGTTTAAATGAATAAGAATGTACCATGAAATGTAGATCCATGCTTTTTAAAAGATGTTTTTAAATTTTTATGTTACTATAGAGATGAAATTTTTAAATGTATACAATTTGTTGTTTTAATACTTATTAACCCCCATGATAGTATTTTGTAAAAATCCAGGCCTCTTTAGCAATTTAAATAAACAGGTATATAATTCACACAGTATTGATTTCCGTGTCTTTTCAAAAAGTGGATCACAGCAAGAAGCATCTGATGCGTTTGATAAATTCACCCTTTAGACAGTCTATTTGTCTTTGTAAAAGATGGATGTATAATTGAAAGGAAAGGTGTGCTTTAGTTAAAAAGTTCCCAGACTTAATTTTAGAAAACTCTAGTTTGATCCTGGCATTACCACTTATTAGCTCTGACCCTGGATCAAGCTCTTAACCTTTCTGAATCACAACTTCAGCAACTATATAATGGGAATTGAAATGACATATCAAATGCTCTGAATAAAAATCAATAAATAACTTGTGATAAAAATGAGACAGTATCTGGCCCATAGTAGATGTGAAATTAGTACTTGATGATTTAGCTTGAAGATGACTCAGAAGGCCTAGATTCTAATCCGTTAGTTTCTTGAATCTCCATGTAGAGTCTGGCAGATGTTAATTTTATGCAGGTGTATTAGTTTGCTTGGGTTGCTATAACAAAACCACCGAGGTAGCTTAAACAGAAATTTATTTTTCCACAGTTCTGGAGACTGAAAATATAAGATCGGGATGTTTACAGGTTTGGCTCCTTCTGGGGCATTTCTTCTGAGCTCGCTGATCACTGCCTTCTTGCTGTGTCTTAACGTGCGTTTCCCCTGTGCACACACATCTCTACTGTCTCTCCCACTTCTTATAATAACACTAGTTATATTGGGTTACAGCCCACCCATATGACCTTATTAAGCCTTAATTACCTCTTAGAGGCCCCATTTCCACATCCAGTCACATTCTGATGTATGCTGGGGTTAGGGCCTAAACATATAAACCTTACGGGAATACAGTTCAGCTCATAGCAATTTTATCTGTGAAACTGAGGTTTGCTTATGTTTATTTGTTCTTGTTTTCCACATGAAGACTCAGAAAACATCTCTAGCTGTGGAAACTAGTGCTGGACTCATATTTTGAAGACGTTAAATGACAGAGAAAAACACATGCGTCCTAGTTTTGTTCTTGATTTCAGGTAGTAGTTCAGGGATCCCATGCATTGTGACCAGTGAAGATAAGACAAGCAGGGCCGACACTCAATGGTTTCAAATGAGTGAGCTAACAATTTAGGATCACCTGTGAATGGATTAAAGCCTAGCTGTGGAATTCAACAGATATCCCCTTGCTGGACACCATGAAGCCGGGAATTGTCTAAATCAGGGGTCGGCAACCTGCGGCCCACAAGCCACATGTGGTTCTTTGGGTACATTCCGTCTCAAAAGTTTGCCGACCCCTGGTCTAAACGACAATAACAACAGTATTCTCCTTCTGGAATAGAAAAAGATGTTTTGGTTGAAAAATAAGAATATAGATTAATAAGGAGAAAATTTAAGTGGCAGGAACTAGAGCAGGGTCCTTTCTCTTTCATTCTCCATGTTTTTTTTTTTTTTTTAGTGATTTTTTCCTGTCTGAATAGGATGCATCCACCCAGTGCCCACATGCTGCCTTCCCAAAACAATGGAAATGTAAACATACGTTGGACCATTTTTAGGTACCAGACTACCATCTCCAGTGAGCAATTCCCAAGGAGCTTTGAATTTTGTAAGGACTGCTCAATACGACTATTGTATCCTGTCCATAAACTTATAGTATCATTTATTTCAGAGGTGATTATTTGGCAACTGGTAAAACCTGGCTTTATGTATTATAGACAAGGAGAAATGTATCAATATGGTCCATAGCAATACGTTTGGGATTAACCACCTTGAAGTTGACAAAGACATTTTAGCTACAAGACCCTATCAAGACAAATTCACATCAAATACCAGTGAGCTAGTCTCTACCACTCTTACTCTACTCTCAGATAAAACATAAAACAAAAATCAAAACCAAATAAACCTGTTTTAATTATGTATTTTTACGGAAGTATAAGGTGACAACATCACACATTTATTTGAACATGCTTTTTTTATTTTTTTTTAATTTCAGAAATACATTGGATTAATACATTCACATTTTAAAGGATATAGATATATGATGCTACAACAAAATGTTTGCATAAGTTTGTTGTTGTTTTTCAGTCAATAGGTGTGAACTGTAGAGCAAAATAACATTCACATAATATGCTTGTTTCCATATACACTATATTTTGTATTCACTCATTCTTTCATTGTTACATATGCTAATTTATTCATTAACTCAATAATAGAAAAATCATTTGGTGCCAGCCACTATATTAGGCATTGGGGATATAAAATGAAGCTGTAGTGTTTCTGTCTTCAGTCAGGTCACAGTCTAGTGCTACCAGTGTTACCCACCAAATCCTTTTTAATTCCTGGTGATAAAAAAATTAAAATTTCACTTTGGGAACTGGGACCCCTATAAATGCTTCCTATGATGCCTTTTTTGTTGGTGGAACCATGACATAGCTTGGAGGAAGTTGACTGACTGTGTATAAAAGCAGAAAAGTGTCACTTGATGACTGAGGACCATTTCTGTTATTAGCCTAGCAGCCACCTCAGGTATCTCAAGTGCATTGAGATTTTAGCACTCATGAAAACTTGGGCAAGGATCATGTTGGCTCCTCACTTAGTGGTTCTCTGAGCAAAATAAAAGGGTGGCAGGCATTGTGTAGGAGGCTGGTTAATGATTCCTGTTTTCAGAGAAACATAAGGTGGCTTTTTTGTGGAGGAGGAGGAGGAGGAGGAACCCTTAGCTATGGGGTATTAATAATTATCGCTGGTTGATATTTAGAATAAACATGCTCAGTAACTTTACATAATATTTACTTTTTCTCCTGGAAATAAAATACTGATTGAAGTACTTATTAGAGTAGAAATATTCCCAATACAAGCAAGATGCTAATAGCTGCATTAAAATAATATTAATTTAACCCTGCATGATTTATTGCAATTGTCGTATATATATGCAACGTGATTTGGGATGTAAGCAATATGACATAGTTTTGAAAGATGAAATTAGTATTTCATAGTATACTATTAAATTATACCTAATAAAGAAGAGAGAAATGATTCAATTACTCAGAAGAGTTTTAATGTATAGAATCTAAGTATTTCAGTTGTCTTCATTTTGTGCCTAATAAAAGCTTAACACAAAATTAAAATATTTATACTATATGTTATAAGAAATCATATCATAAAACTATGTGAAAGATCTCTTAATCATAGAAATTGTGTTATTTTTGAAAACTGTATTCTTAACTAATAGTTTAAAAACAAATTTCATGTATGACAATATATTTAAAAGTATAAATTAATATGTCTCCATAACATTTTTTTTAAGCATAGGATTAGATTACATGATTTTTTAATTTAAAACAGAAAGCATATTTAAGGATAATGTTGTTCAATGCTTGTATTTTATGGATGGTGAAACCAAGGCCTGGAAAGATTATATGTCACATAAGTTAGTTAAGTGTCAGGGTTGGTACCAAAATCCACTAACATCTCCCAGTCTAATATTTTTTCACTTGTTTTGGGTATGGGTTGGTTTATTTGCAAGTAACCACAACACTCTCAAAAAAGGGAGGGAAAATGTCATCCAGTCCAAGTGAAAGGAGCGCAGCTGGACATGAAGTCCATGCATGGTAACCTCCTCTTGCCCACTCTCATCTCTGTTTTCTCTGAGTTCCTTTTCTGTCACCAGTTTTTTTGGCAAGGCTCATAGTTTTCATGCCCTGAAAACACTAGTTCGTAGATATCTGAACAGAGAAGCCACTTGCTCATGCAATGCTTTGTATGAATTAGGAGCTGCTGCCCCTCCAGGGCAATATAGCCCAGTGTGTCTGTGTACCACATGAGCCGATGGCCATGGCCTGTCTCCCCATGACCTTACCAAACCTGGGTCCATTATCGATCCGCCTGACTCATTTTTTTTTAAAGATTTTTTTTTAATATCAGGCTTTTTTTATGCAGCAAACATTGCAAAAGTTGTCAAATAGTATGAATTTTTTAAAAAATGAAAGAAATTTGCAAAATCACATTAATTTTTTAAATATTATTTGGAAGCAATATGATTTAATGGGAAAAGCGCAGAATAAACAATTATGAAGATATGTTTCTCTAGTCTAAAGTCCACTATTAACTATGTGGTCTTTATTTAGTTATCCTTGTTTCATGATTACTTCATTTGTGATAAAAAGAATAATTCCACAGACCACAATGACATACTTATTTAAAGTGAATTAAAAAATTATATATGATTCCTTATAAAATAAATGTTCCTTTCATTCCCTTCCTTCCTTCCTTCCTTCCTTCCTTCCTTCCTTCCTTCCTTCCTTCCTTCCTTCCTTTCTTCCTTTCCTCTTTCCTGAACTATAATGGTAAAAGTTGAGGACTCTTTCTAGAACTCTGGCAACAAGTTTAACTTTCTGAATAAGTCCTTTATTCTATACAGAAGCAGGAGGTCATTGCTTCTTATCAATATTACTAGAATTATTTAAATAAATTTGGATACATCATGTAAAGCAATTTTGAAGTCCAAGTAAAGTTGTTCAGTGAAATCAGAAAAGAATGCTGTGACTATGCCTTGGATATACTGAATGATTACAGTGAATATTCCTCACAATAATACTATTTTTTATTTTTTTTAACAAATAAAAGTGAGTGTATGTATAAAACATAACAAAGTAAACTGGAATTCTACAGACCCCTTTGATGGTATCCTAGCAATACAATACATAACTAAAGAGCCAAACAACAAAAAGGGGAAAACAATCTCAAGAAGAAAGAATAACAAAATTTGAACCATTGGGTCAAAATATCTGCTTAAGAAATGATTGCATATTACATGTCCATTATTATTTTTTTACATATGACATAGCTGTTTAAATGAATAAGAATGTACCATGAAATGTAGATCCATGCTTTTTAAAAGATGTTTTTAAATTTTTATGTTACTATAGAGATGAAATTTTTAAATGTATACAATTTGTTGTTTTAATACTTATTAACCCCCATGATAGTATTTTGTAAAAATCCAGGCCTCTTTAGCAATTTAAATAAACAGGTATATAATTCACACAGTATTGATTTCAGTGTCTTTTCAAAAAGTGGATCACAGCAAGAAGCATCTGATGCGTTTGATAAATTCACCCTTTAGACAGTCTATTTGTCTTTGTAAAAGATGGATGTATAATTGAAAGGAAAGGTGTGCTTTAGTTNAGGGCAATATCACTGGCCCTCATATGTGGGATCCAAACCGGGGCCCTCTGGCATCCCAAGCCAGTTCTTAACCATCGCACCACTCGGCCGGCCCTGCCTGACTCATTTTTATGTTTCCATTCCAATTTCTGACTGGCCCTACTTATGTCAAATGTTTAGTTTACAAGGTGGCAAGCATGATGAAGAACCCCAAACTTACCACACATGTATGTGACAGGGAGAAGCAAAGGATAGTTGAAATTTGATGTCAGGAAATCTTGGCCTTACATTTGAAGTATCTGCTTATTTTAAAAGAAAAATAAAACGCATAAATAAGAGTCATCTTAATCACATTCATGAAATGGCAGTATATGGACTTCTAATGCATATGATAACATTTTTAATAATTTGTTCTCCTCTTTTTAGCTTTCCTTATTGGAGAAAGCCGGATTTGGAGGTGTCCTTCTCTATATCGATCCCTGTGATTTACCAAAGACTGCAGATCTTAGCTATGATACCTTCATGGTGTCACTAAATCTGGGAGGAGATCCTTCAACACCTGGTTACCCAAGTATCAGTAAGTTCCTCATTAATCTTTATTATTCTTGTAAGCATTACAGGTTTGCAGCTTATAAGTGCATGCTACCTAAATTAATTCAGGGGTAGTAAAGTAAAAGAATTCTTACCACTTCACATTTAAAAAGGTGATATTTTTGTCTTCTCAAATGCTAGAATACTCATTGTTTGGAATAAAACTTATTAAACAAAGTCTTTAATAGACTTTTTTGGTCCTCATAAATTGTAGTATCGTGAACAAAGAGAAAACAAATTTTACATGGTATGATCAATAGAATAATAAGATAAATGAATGACATGTGTGACGGGCACTCCCTGTAGGTGGGAAAAATGTACAGATACCTAGAAGTGTGAAGTGTCTGCTGCAGTAGGGTAGCTGTAATAAATAGAAGCCCAGAGTCTGGAGGTACACACCAGCAAGTTATGTGACTAAAGTAATGGAAAATAATGTTTGAGAAGAATAGAGTTCATATGATCAAATTGTCTGGCTCCCTAAGAGAAGGGATCTCATTGGTTGGGCCAGTCTCTGGGAGCAGAGATGGCCATCTTTGCATTAAGCAGGCTTCTCTTTCCCAGTAAGTTGTGTTCATGATTGTGGGCATCATGTGGCAGAGAGAGGACAACTGTGACTTTGGCAGGGGCTCACTACATCATTGAATTTCTGTCCACTGTGTCACTGACAAATATTATAGAGTTGGCTGAAGAAAAACCTCTTTGGACCTTCTTCCAGTGTGTCACAAACCCATTAACCATGACACTTCAACCAGTAATTAAACTAACATAAAATTCATGTAATTATCCAAGTGTTCTGCCAATATTTTTCTTGTTTCCCACAAAATACCACAAAAGACTTGACTAATTATCTTCTCAAGTCCTGCCATTCTGGACTTCACCAATCAATCAATAACTTTCCCCAAGAGAGAAGTAAATTGAGTCAAATATGAGTTATAATTTGTGTTTTGGGGTGGAATCTACTGAGTACTGCTATGTTTTCTAAAATACCCCATTAATAATTCATGTAAGAATTTTATCTGAAACTTCATAGCTCTGTAATTTGTACAGTCTACTATCACATTATTACACTTTTGAAGTTGAAATTATGAGGTGCTCATATATAATTTCCGGACATCACTGAAAATATCAGTTCAGCTCTCTTATTTGCAAATGCTTTAAATTCTTGGGATGTAATGCCTCAGCTTCAGGAGGTTGCAGGTGGCACTAACTAATGCTTTGTAGCAAATCAGTGGGCTGCAACACTACCAAAAAGTAGATATTTTATGAATACTCTGCTTAAGTTGGTAAGTTGCCCAGTTGGCTTCATTTATTCTTAATATATTTTGACTCAGTTCATTTCATAAATGTACAAATAAGTCATCTCTAGTAAAATGCTGGCCAGTTTTGAGCAATCTCAGAATGCTTTTTTATTCTTTTATTTTTAAATAATCTCTACTTGCAAAAAAATTACAAATATAGTATACAAGGTGGGACAATTAAGTTTGAGAACTCATCCTAGAAAAAGTGCTATATACCTCACTGCTGAATATCAATCACTATGGTCACCTTCAAAGCACTCCCCTTGGGAAGCTGTGCACTGATGCCAGTGCTTAGTCCACCCTTCAAAGCAATTTTGGAACTCTTTCTGGAATGGCCATCAGAGCTGTCATCAAAATGTCTTCCTTTCAATATTTATTTTATCTTTGAGTAAAGAAAGAAGTCTTTGGGGGCCAGATGAGGTGAGAAGAGAGGGTGTTCCAATACAGTTATTTGTTTACTGGCTAAAAACTCCCTTACAGACAGTGCCATGTGAGCTGGTGCATTGTCGTGATGCAAGAGCCATGAATTCTTGGCGAAAAGTTCAGGTTGTTTTCGTCTAACATTTTTATGCGGGCTTTTCAGCACTTCCAAATACTAGACTTGTTTAACTGTTTGTCCAGTTGGTACAAATTCATAATGAATAATCCCTGATATCAAAAAAGGTTAGCAACATCATTACAACAAGCTCGCAAACTTTGTTGTCCAACCTCCTATGGAGGATCTGTATACATTTATTCGAGCATCATCTGATGTTAACATCTTACATAATATAGTACAATTATCAAAGTTATAAAATGAACATTAATATAATGCTATTAACTATTGACTTTATTCCGATTTCCCCAATTCTCTATTTTTATTCTCCCTCTGCTCCAACATCCAATCCAGAATTCAGTGCTGCATTTAGTTAGTTGTTTCCTTAATCCTCTCCAATGTGGAACAGTCTTTCTTTTATTACCTTGACCCTTTGAAGAATACTGGCAGTTTATTTTGTAGAATGTCCCTTAACTGAGCTTGCCCAATATTCTCTAATGATTAGATTGTAATTATGAACTTTTGGCGGGAATACTGCAGAAGGAAAGCCATGCCCTTCTCAGTGCATCACATGACAATGTACATATTGTGGATATGTCTCATTTCTCATGATGTTAACTTTGATCCCTTGGCTATGGTGATGTCTGCCAATTTTCTCCGCTATATAGTTACTATTTTTTTTCTTTTGCAATTGATGAATGCCTTCTGAAGAGGTACTATGAGACTATGTCAACATCCTCTTATTTATTTATTTATTTATTTATTTGTGTATTTATTTATTTATTTATTTATTATTTTACTGGGGAATTGGGGAAGGGGAACAGTGTTGGGGAATTGGGGAAGAACAGCCAAGTTGTTGTCCTTCAATCTCAGTTGTGCAGGGTGCAGCTAGCTCAGCTCCAAGTCCAGTCACCATCCAGCTGCCTGTCAACAGCTCCTGGCTGCTCAGCTCAAGGTGCCCCGTTCAATCTTAGTTGCGGGTGGGCATAGTCCAGCATCCCATGAGTGAGTCTAGCCAACAACCTTGTTGTTAGGAGCATGTGCTCTCACCAGCTGAGCCATCCTGCCACCTGTTGGCAGCTCAGAGGCAGCTCATCTCAGGCGCAGCTCACTGGCCCATGTGGGAATCGAACCAGCGACCCTGTTGCTCAGAGCTCATGCTCTTAAACCAACTGAGCCCCTCGGCCAGCCCAAACATCCTCTTTCTTATCATACATTTCCCCATAAATGTTAGCATCCACCAGTGGTTCTTATCTATTACAATTATTATTGTGTTATCTGCTTCTATTACACAGAAAAGTGCCGTTTCTTTTAACAAAAACAAACATTTAGCTTCATTTGGCTTTTCTGAGCCTTTTTTTTCTCACAATAAAAGGGAGTATCATAAAAAAAAGAGTATCATCTATCTATCTATCTATCTATCTATCTATCTATCTATCTATCTATCTATCTATCTATCTGTCTACCTATCTATCTACCTATCTACCTATCTACCTATATCTATCTATCCCACAGACTGTTAGTAGGGAAATGCAAAGCCTCAAGCTCCACTCCAGATTTAAACAGGAGCTCTGAGGGAGGGATCCAATCATCTGTTTCTAAATGACTCTCCAGGGGATTCAGATGCAACCAAATGTTGGGAACCAGTGAACTACAGAATTGTATTCATCACCTACCACAGCTGAACGGGGCCACTGGGACTACTGACCCAAACTTTGTAACCTCGTGTTACTGTTCTTTCAGCATCTTGTATTACTGCCTTTCATTTTGCTGCCCCCACAACATATGTGTTCTGGATCCTCACTCACCCTGGCTTGGGCTTAGTGAGCTCTCAGTAAATATTTGTTGAGTGAATGGCTGGTTTCGTTAACATGACTACCTGTCTTTGATGATTTGGATCCTGGGCTATACATCAATTTTAATCCACCTAAGTAAAATTCATTTTTTAAAAAGTCTGTATGGGCACTTAACCCTGACAGGTTTATTTATAAAACACATGTTTGTTTGTTTGTTTTTCCTCTCTGTAAATGCTTCTGTCAATTTTCTTACATCTCTTCTACCACTCAAAGAAGCAGAAAATCCATTGATTCAAAAAGTTTTGAAATTCCATTTAAGATATTAGAATACCAAAAATACAGTTTCTTAATTCCTTTGATAATTTATCAAATATTTGATAGATTAAATGTCTAAAATATCAAAAACTTTATAACTGCTTTCACCAGCTTTCTGCTAGTGTTTTGTCTACATTAAATTGTGATCCAAGCAAATCTCATTCTTTAGAACCATGGAATTATAGATTTCTAAGAGACACATAGCACAATTTTGTTCTCAACCTTGAAGCACAAGAAGTTTGAACATGTTAGCTAAGGACTCAAGTAAATGGTGTATAAGAACTGACATTTGCTCTAACTGGTCATAATTATAACACTAGTCATCAGTTGTAATCAAAATGTGCTTAGCCTAAAATTATCAATTGGCTGCATAGGTTAAGGCTCAAAACAAAGAGGTAATCAGAAAGCTAAGGGGTGAGCATAAAAATAGGGAGGTAAGAAGGTAATACTTTACAGAATATTACATTTGGTCTATGTTGAAAAATGGAAATGTCTTTCCCAATTTCTAAGCATTAAGATTGTTTGACATCTGAAGGACTAGATATAGTAATAGGAGTTAGAAATTCTTTCCATATACTTTCTTTAGTAATTTATCTTCTGAAATCTCTGTTGGCTACAGAGTTGATTTTAATTTCGTACCATTTCTAAATAACTGCCTGACTAATCTATGGACTACTAGTTAATTGAAATCCAAGATATTTCTTTTATCATGACTTAAACTTAATTTCCTTTACACCCTATTTCCTGAAATCCATCCTGATTTAAAGCTTTGTGTTAAGTCGCTTTCACTATTTGTTGTAATCAGGTTTGTTTTTCTGTTTTCTTTTTCCTTTTTCTCTATTTTAAATTCCAGAGAGGAAAGTCAGTTCTTTCAGTGGTTTTACTCTAGTGAAGTGTATGAAACGATGCAGTTTATTTAATATCCCCAGTGTTACAATTCAGTGGATCTGTGTGTTGTTTACCTACTGTCTGTTCAACATCACCTCTGCCAACCAAAACCATTTAAAGAATAAAGAATATCACTATAATTTGTGACAAGTTTTCACCAGGTGTTCTTGGTCCAATTACCTGGACAAATGTCAAAAGGCTGACGAGTTGGCACTAAATCAGCTGAGACAATGTTAAACGATTCCCTGACTGGGATAGCAGGAAATATAAATATATGCCTCGTTGTCAAAGCAAATGTTTGATATTCACAGCATGAAATGCCTTGACAATTGGTTGGGGGGAAAGAACGTGCCTGTATTTTCACTATTTGACTATAACTGGTGGTTCCTCTATGTGTCCTGAGGGTTCAGATTTACATGAAATACTGTTCATCTTGATTCTTCAAACCATTTAAAGAGTTGTTCATTGTTAAGCTGTTTGAATTTTTTCAGGAAGTTTAATTCACAAAATATTGAGAAGAGAGATTATTTAAACTCAAATGGCTCCATCCAAATCTAATTTATTTTTTTTTGAAAAATAGTTTTGGTTACATAAGTTCTGTTTGTCCCAAACAGGGAAATTTCCAAATGATTGTTGCAATGTCTAAGATTATGTCCTTTTAGAGAACATATTTGAATAATTATTATTCATAGGAAATGTGTGTCATATAGTACATTAGTCACTCAGAGTGTCCTTATTATTGTACTAGGAGGTCTCTATTTTAACTTAAACACATACGTTATCAAGAGAGACACTGTGTTTAAGACTCAGTTTCCACAGTAGTCTGTGGCGATTCTAAGAGGATGATAAAATCCACTGCTTAAAAAAAACACACACAGAAAAGATTCAGCAATACATTTCCATTCCAATGAATAAAATGTTAATGAACAAAATTACACCCAAGTAAATTTAAAGATCTAATTGGCTTTATTGAATCATTCACAAATTGGGCCAGTAGCCCCTCTAGTAAATAGAGAGGTGCTGAGAAGTACAAAATGGAAAGTTTTTATAGGCAGAACCTGGGAAGGACAAGAAAGTTATTAGCAAAAGAAATGTTTCTTTCAGGAAAAAACACCATTTTGGGGGGCAGAGGTGTGGGGGAAAGGGAGGCAGTGTTCTTATCAGGTAGACTATCTCACTAGTATTGACCAGGAAATTCAGATTGATCAGTTTAAGGTTATATTCCTGAGAGGGGCTGAGGCTACAATTAAGGTTTGGTTTGCTGTCCTGGGGACAAGTAATTCCACTTTAGGACCATTGTTTTCTTTTATTTTTTTAACAATAAGAAGCTAATTGAAATAATAATAAAATTATTTTACACTTTTATAGCACTTCCTATTTTTTTGTCTTATTAGATCTTTCAATGAGACAGCTTTTACTGTCCCATTCTATAGATAAGTAAACTGATCCTTAGAGAAACTGAGCCTTACTCAAAGTGACTTGACTAACATAATCAGCACTTAAATCTCAAGTTGCCTAACTTCTACCCGAATGAGGACTCCACTAATATTATTTAGAACCCCCCATACAGTTTAGATAAATGTGATTTATGAAGATAAAAGATGCATTTAGTGTGATATCAGATAAAATATTCAAATTTAATGCTAAACAAAGTTTAGCTTCCATTTTGTTTTTCTCCTACTTTCAGTACATGATTAAGGGTATGTTGAAGGTGAAATATAATGGTAAAATTTTAAAGCTTGTTTACAGGTTTAGGCTGTATCAATGAGACATCAGAATAAATTTAGATTGAATCATGTCCAATTTCTAATACTCTGCCAGAGTACGGTACAAAACTGTACTCTTACCTATAAAAATAGAAATTGCCTATTACAAAATAAATAGATTGAGCAATTAATTAACCAAAAAGTGTGAGAGAAAACAAGAACAAAAGACTGCTTTATTTTTTCACTCACAAAATTATGTAGATTATTTCAGTGAATATATTCAAAGCCTGTTGTTTCCCCATCTTTATTAATCTTTTTATTTAATAGCTTTAAACTGTGTAAAATATAATCATCTGATTATCTTTCACAAAGATTTAGGTTATTGTTACAAATTAGAATAAACCCACCTTTTCAAAGAACTGGCAATAACTGAGCAGAAAATATCAGCCGAAATAGCATAAAAGAACAGGAATGAGCCTGAGAAATAATAAATCATGCTGATCAACACAATTAATTTCACTTTTCTCAAGCAGTTTTTATGCTTTCTTGTCTGATATGGTCAGGACCTATAAACTAAAATATCAGGAGATTTTACAGTTCACAAACTTTTCTTAGAGAAAATATCATTAGAACTAATGTCAGATACAAATTTATAGAAATCAATATCGTCTATTCTTACATTCATTATAAGTAATAAAGGCAACATAAAAATAAGAGCAATCTTCTTATTTCTGAACTATTTATTATGAAGGATGAATTTTCAGTACATGGCAAATTATACTGCAGAATTATCATAGCCTTGTATATTAAGTCTCAATGCCTTCAAATCAATCGTAGTCAACTCAGAATTATCCTTTGTTGATATCTTTCAGAAATTAGGATGTGATTTTCCTGAATGTTAAATTTTTCTTTCCCAGTTAGTGGCAGAAAATAATCTATATTATGCCAAACATCCTGAAAATTAGTACTTAGTTATATAATGGCTACAGAAAAATTCCTTATATCCATGTTCAATGTGATGCTCTGTTTATTGCATAATTCTCCCCAAGTGGGTCAAGGTAATTAAGGCTTTCATAAACTCCTTTTATTTTTTTTAACTTTTTAAAACATGTTTCAGCTTTATTGAAGTATACTTGACAAGTAAAATCACAATATAATTAAGGTTCACATCATGATGATTTGATAGATGTATAAATTATGAAGGATTCTCACCATTGAATTAATTAACACATCCATCACCACACATTTTTACTTTTTTTTTAAAGATTCCACATGTAAATGGTACCGTGCAGTATTTATCTTCTCTGTATGGATTGTTTAACTTAGCATATACCCTCTAGTTTTATCCACATTGTCACAACTGGCAGGTTCCTTATTTTTTAAGGTTGAATAATAACCATTGTATATGTATACCACATTTTCTTTATCCATTCATCTGGTAACTGATACCTATGTGCTTTTCATGCTTTAGCTATTGTGAATAATGCTGCAATGAACATAGGGGCACAGACATTTTTCGCAATAGTGACTTCATTGCCTTTCGATACATACACAGAAGTGGCAGTGCTGAATCATATTTTTAATTTGTTGAGAAATATCCATACTATTTTCTATAGTAGTTATATCAGTTTACATCCCCACCAACAGTTCACAAGAGTGCCTTTTTCTCACATCCTCACCAACATTTGCATCTATTGACTTTTTGGCAATAGACATTCTAACAAGTGTAAGGCAATATCTAATTGTGGTTTTGATATGCATTTCCCTGATGATTAGTGATGCTGAACACCTTTTCATGTACCTATTGGCAATTTGTCTTCTTTGGAAAAATGAATATTTAGGCCCTTTGGCCATTTTCAATTCTATTGCTTTATTTTTTTGTGGATGAATTATTGAATCCGTCGTATATTTTGGATACTAACCCCTTATATGATATGCGATTTGCAATTTTTTTTCCATTCCATATGTTGCCTTTTAATTTCCTTGACTGTTTCCTTTGCTATGCAGCAGTTTTGGTTTGATGTAGTCCTGCTTGTTTATTTTTGTCTTTGTTTTTTGTGTCAAATCCAAAAAAATCATTGCTAAGACCAATGTAAAGGGGTTTACCATCATGTTTTCTTCTAGTAGCCGTATCCATTTTGACTTGATTTTTGTAGATGGTGTAAGATAGGAGTTCAGTTTCATTCTTTTGCATGTGAATACCATTTTTCTAGAATCATTTATTGAAGAGACTGTTCTTTTTCCATTGTATATTCTAGATTGTATATCCTAGATTCCTTTGTCCTTACTTAATTTAGCATATAATCATGGGTGTATTTCTGGGCTCTCTATTCTGTTCTAGTAATCTATAATGTCTATTTTTATGCTAGTACCATACTATTTTGATTACTGTAGTTTTGAAATATAATTTGTAATCAAATGTAATGCCTTCAGCATTGTTCTGTCTCAAGGTTGAGGTTTCATATGAATTATAAGATTGTATTTTGTATTTCTGTGAAAAATGTCGTTAGAATTTTGACAGGGATTGCGTTGACTTTGTAGATTAATTCAGGTGTTATATACATTTTAACAATATTAATTCTACTAATCCAAGAACATAGGGTACTTTTCCATTTCTTTCTGTCTTTTACAATTTTTTCATCAGAGTCTTATAGTTTTCAGTGCTCAGATATTTCACCTAATTGGATAAATTTATTCATAAGTATTTTATTATTTTCAGTACTATTGTAAATGGAATTGTTTTCTTATGTCATGTATAATATTATACTGAGCTGTGTTTCCTTTATACCCAATTTGTTGAGAGTTTTTATTACAAAAAGATGTTGATTCGTGGTAAATGTCTTTCCTGTATCTATTGAGGTGATCATATGATTTTCATCCTTCATTCTGTTAATGTGGTGAATCACATTGATTTGCATGTGTTGAACCATCCTTGCATCCCCAGGAACAAATCCTACTTTATCATGGTGTATTAATCTTTTAATGTACTGCTGAATTCTGTTTGCTACTGTTCTGTTGAGCATCTGTGTATCTATGTTCAATAGGGACATTCATCGGTGATTTTCTTTTTTACCCATTGTACTTGGCTGTCTTTGGTATCACAGTAATGTTGACTTAATAAAATGAGCTTTAAAGTGTTCCCTCCTCTTTTTTTTTTTTTAAACATTTGAGAAGGATAGGTATTACTTTTGTGAATGTTTGGTAGAATGAACAAGTGAAGCCATTTGATCATGTACTTTTCTTTGTTGGGTGGTTTTTGATTATTAACTTAATCTCCTTACTAGTAATTTGTCCATTCAGATTTTCTGTTTCTTCATGATTCAGTCTTGGTAGATTTTATGTTTCTAGGAATTCATCAATTTCTTCTAGATTGCCAGTTTATTGGCATAGAATTGTTCATAAGAGTCTCTTGGTTCTTCCAACAAACTCTTCTTACCCTCTAAATTAGTAGTAGCCAATAATATAATATTGCATTTTATTGAAATATATTTACTAAATATTTTTTCAATCATTCACTTAAAATTAATTTATTTTATATACCTATAAAAATGCCAAATGTGTTATCATATGTCAGCTGAAATCTGCTGATTATCCATATGAAAGTTTACTATTTGTTACACACACACACACACACACACACACACACACACACACACGAGTTTTGACTTTTGTATATTTTTCTCCTTTTGCATAACCTATTATAATAAAGATGTTTAGTTGCTTTATAGCTTTATTTAAATTCTTTATAAAATTAATCTAAACTTTAAATGGAAAGATAGCCAAATAGTCAAGATATGGAACTACCTAGTTTTCAGTTCTCCCTTGAGAGAATGGAATATCTGGACAGGATATCACTGTCTAGTAGAGAAATTTGGCATTAACTTCATTCTTGGTTGTAAGTTAGAAGGGCAAGAGTTGTACTAATATGGTAGCCTCTGGCCATATGCAGCTATTTAATTTTAAGTAAAATTAGTTAAAATTAAATAAAGTTAAAAATTTAGTTATACTTGGCGCATTTCAAGTGATCTATAGCCACATATGCATTTCCATCATTAAGGAAGTTATATTGGATGAGTGCTACAGAGTAAATGCCTAAAACAATGTGATTTTATACAAAATTCAGTAGTTATCTACTGTTTTACATTATCCTGGAGACTCTTTCTATATATAATCTTGCAGAATTAAAGATTGTTTGTCTGTTTTACTGCTTTAATTATTTGAAATCTATTTACAAACCAGACTCTAAGAATGACATGTTGGGTATGCCTTGTGAATACTTTTTCAGTTTAGTGTTGAACCAAAACATAGTTGAGTGCTCCTAAAGTAAACATTTTCCATTTCCAGTATCCTCTGAAGAGTTTTTGAATTTTAAGTATGTAAAAATAAATCTTGTAATGCTACTTTAAAGTGTTATTGCATTTGCTTCAAGCTGCTGGCATTGTAAATTTTAGTCCCATACAATTTCACTTGAGAGATGCATCCTGGATAAAAAAAAAAATGTGTTCTACTTTTTTTGCCTATCAGCAGCCAATCAGTCCTAAATTTTTCAGTGAGAATTGAAAAATTAAATCTTGTGAGTATTATTTTTTTGAGAGATAACCATTTCAGTGTGAGACTTTTGAGGAATATAAACATGAACTGCTTTTGTAATAAGCCCAAAGCCAGGCTTTGTTATTTCTTTTGCATGCAAAATTAACTCTGTCTAGTAGAAACATGTCAGGTAATGAACTTTCTTTCCGTGACACCTGATGAACATAAAATGATGCATACCATCTGTATATTCACAAAGATTGTGACTTATAGGCATACACTCCATATGATTATTGAATACCCTTCTGGCTTTGTACTAGGCACAGGAGCTCTTACAAGCCCTGTATGTTTTTTTTCTTTACTCTCTAATCTTCTGCTTAATTCCCCAAACTTTTGACTTGATAACACAAATGTGTATTCAGTAAATTTAAGGAAATGGAGGGTTAAATTAAGCTAAACATTTTTTTTCTTCTTTTTAGTACAGAACTTCTAAACCAATTATTACTGTGATGTGTTTTTCAGAATTCCCCAAGCACTGCAGTTTAGAAAATTTCCCTAGTTTTATACCCTTACATAGGGATGTGTGGGTTGTACCTTAGCTTTTGTACGTTTTTTAAACTTAATATATGATGGAAAAATTACTAATACAGAAAGTAGGAAGAGGCAGGGCTGTTAGGTCACATGGTGATGGCAAAGTTAACATCTGCAGGTGCACCTGTTTCTGAGTCAGCAGGAGAGAAAACACCCAGCAACAAATAATAATCTAGTTGATGGTTTAACAATTAAAGTTGTAATGAGATTTATAATTGAATTTTTACTATAGTCCACAGTCTAAAAATTCAGTGTACTTCAGCTAATCTTTTACTCAGCATGATCTGTACCAGTTTATTGCTAACCATGTTAAAAAATCTGCTTTAATTCAAACATAAATTCAAACAAAATTCTTAAACAGCCTTCTTCACTAGTCCCTCAGGTGATTTTTTTCCATTTCAGTGAAGAATAGAAGATACAATTTTATTTTTTGAAAAATGATAAAGTGAGAGTTTTTAAAAATAATACAGATATGTACATTTTCAAGCAATTGGGCCAAAAGATAATATGCTTTAGGCAATTATTGCCAGAATACTTCTCACAGAAATTTTCACCTGCTCCACAAACACACTTACATTGTAAACTATGGTATCTCTTTGAAAGTTTCTGTCATTTCAATATTCCAAGAAAGCTTTGGAATCCATGATGAATATTCAGTGAAGTAAGCACAGACCAGTTTACTCTTCAGTCAGCTTAGAGGGATGGAAGAAACTAGACTTTTACAACTGTTATACTAGTAAAGCTTATAAATGAATTTTTTAGATACACAAAGCTATGTGAGGAGTATGATTCTATGGTAGAAGCCAAGGGGGGAAAAAGTTTCTTTAAAGAACAGAGAGACTAGAACAGCTTGTGCTCAGTTGGCTCTAAGGGAGGATGTGGCTTGAAAGCAAGTCCCTGTGATGAGAAATATACAATCCATTTGTAAGGATAGTGATGATTAATATTTAATTTTGAATCATTGCCTTTTTTTGTCTGTGATCCCAAACCTTCCTTACATTCCTGCTAAAAGCAACAGCATCATGTTTAGTTGCTGTGGGCAGAACAGGAAAAGGGCAGCAGTCGTAGATGGTAAGAAACTGGGAGTTTGGGACAACCTCAGGGTTGGGGTTCTGCAGCAGAACCCAGTTCCCATCAAAAGTGTAACAAGTTCCCAGTTTTATAGCAACAGAGGTACTGGGCGGGTCATCAATATAAGAGAGGCAGAGGAACCAAAAGAGGAACCAGAGACTGAGTTTCTGGAACTGTTATAAACAGTTTCAGGTTTCATGCAAACCCTGTCATTAAAATGTGGACAGTCGTGTGTTGAGGCTAAAAAAAAGGTTCCCACCTTCTAAGTCCTACTACCTGCACTAATAGTTCAAACAGTATACAGTATATTAACAGGGGAAGACTAAATGTTTAATATGTGCACATGGGGAGTTTGTATAAACATGAAAATTCCAATGACAGTGAGGTAAAATTGGTTATGTATGTCATTTTGAACAATTGAGAAAAGGGGGATGGGGTCTGAGATTTCAAAGGAAGTAGGTAACTTGCAGGTAGCTGAGGAAGTGAAGAATGTAATGGCAGGAAAATTTGGGCTTCACTGGGACATAGAGGTGCTCTAGCTACTAGACCCCTGCTTAGTGTCTTGTATCTACCAAACTCCATTCAAATTAGGCTAAAGTGAATAAGCCAAGATTTCTTTCTTGGGAAACGTCTTTCCATCTGAAGCTCTTGGGCAGGAAAGGGGGCGGATTAAAAGTTCTTTCTGAGCCTTTTGTTTCTTAATAACCAGATTAAAATCAATGTCCCTATAGGCAAAACTCTGGTCCCCTTCAGAGGCACCAATGCATCCCCCTTAAGCAAGGTTTGGATTTGTCCTACACCTGCTCCTGGGGCACTGTCAAGTCAACAGAGGTGAAGAGAGAGGCGCTCTCAAGGAAGTGAGTACTGCGTGGGCTATGCTAGATGAGTTGCAGCACAGGAAGGAGGGAAGGCAGCGAAGTAATCACATTGGTGTTGTACACAGTTGCAGCATGGCCATTAGAAACAGGGCAGGAGGAGTTTGAAAGAGTCACCATAACACATCCTCTGGCAACACATTGGAACCCCAGGGGAGTGTGCAAAACTTCTCTGGCATGCTAGGCTGGCATGTATTCCAAAGCCATGTTTTTTCAGTAGACTTCAGGAGGATAAAGGTAAATCTTGAAGTCAATGCTGCAAACACTGCCAGTCACATCATATACCCTACAATCACTAATCAAAAGATAGTCTGTATGAAATGAGGGGGTTGGACCAGGTGTTTCCGCTTTAGGTGTCTTTCCACCTGGAATTGTAAGGTTCAGTTGGCTGAGTGCAGTGTGAAAAGGTCCATAGTTCCCCCATTATTTATTTTTGTTCTCTCTTTTTAACTTCATCGCTGTATGTGAATAATGATTTATGATTTTAGAGTTTTGCCCTGGAAGGGATCCTGGAGGTCACAAATGCACTTTGTTCTATATAAAAATGAAGAAGTAAAAGACATGTCTTGTCTCTTCAATTGCATGATTGAATACCTGAGTCTATGAATGATGCTTTATATTTGTCTTTAATTCCTTATACTGTCTAGCTTGATATTGTGGACAGACTATTCCTGAACAAAAGGATGACTGTTATTAATGATGGTGGACCCAAAAAATAAGTGGTGGTCATTACCTCAGGCACTGACAGCTTTGAGAAATGTACCTTCATTCCAAAGAACTGTACAAAAAACATACTTTAAAAAATGGCCTATAATTTCAGGGGATTCATGGATCCCCTAGGGAAAAAAAAATGTCTTTAGATAAACTCCCTTGTGGACTCACAGAAACCAGATTAAAAATTCCTTTCCTCAGGTATCTGTTACCTATCTGGATAGACCCTATACGCAAAGGTAAAAGAAGGAGAGTATAATTTGGGAGATAAGATTTTCTTGGACGAAAAAGGTTTAAAATTAATAAGGAAATGTGTTAAAAATCTGAACACCGAGGTGACATTTCAGCATAGTTGTATCATTTTCTGAAACAAAGGTAACTTCAACACATCATTATTTAACAGTCTATAATTAAGTTACAAAAACAATTACTTTTAGTTTTTTGAGAGTTTCAAGTGTGTAACACATGATATTCGCAATTACCGATAAACCTTGAATCATTTTACTTTCCCTTCTCTAAACCAGGAACAAAACATAGGAAAGGAATCATTTTGGTAAATATAATTCAAAAACGTATATTGCCATTGATTACGTAGTCCATTATAAGACATAGAAGAAATTCTGCCAATTTCATAAACATGAAGTAACTGTGATATAATTAGGACTGGTATAAAATCACATTTGAATGTAATATGGTAGATGATGATGATATATGACTCTCTTCTCTTAGGCCATACTTTTCAGTGCAGGGATGGCCAGGTGGTTTACGTGAAGATGATAAACAAGGACAGAGAGAACTGAGCCCTACAGCCTCTCTAAATTTGTGCTGTATTCACTGCCCCTGCATGATGAGCAGCCCTTAATGACTCCACTGGTACTTTCCAACCATCTCTTACTTTCAGAATTCCTATTGGGACCTACAGCAGCTAGACAACTTTTGGCCCCCTTCCTAGTTCTATGGAGAGAAGGTAATTCTCATCTGGAAGTTTTAGGAGTAACTTTGTGGCAGCATAAACTGCAGGCATTTACTTTATTTTCATTAAAACGATAGACAGCCATGTGAAAATTCAGATTCCCTTTTTGGGATCTGGAAGCTTGCCACTGTGGTGCCATACCTTAGCTGTCCCGGATGTTTGACGTGGTGTTGAAATTGTATAATTTTCTTGGCATTTTATGTTGTCCTTGAAACATACTTTTGTTTGAACTCTAATTCTATTATTAAATAAAATAAAATAAAATCCTAAACTGCACATTTACATATTTTAATGCATTTAGAATATAATTCAAATATTTTAGAAGTTGTCATAAGAACGGATTGCAGAATTTTAAACTGTTTTCAAAGCAAATAATGAAGTGTGATCAAGAATATTTAAATTAAAAATATTATTACAGTAAAAGACACATTGCCTCAATGGATTCAAAACATTTACCTTTCATTGTCACTTTGCAGAAAAGTCAGAAGTCCCATGGTGCCAGATGCAGTGAATAAGGTGGATGAGGACACACCATAATGTTTTTATTTGACAGAAATTGCTGCACCAGAAGCGATGTGTGACATGGAGCCTTTCCACTGTGATCACAAAACATGGTGAATGCTGCTGCCAAGTGCCATCCAACGGAAAGGCAGTGATCTTCAATATGGGAAACGGTGCATCGAACCTTAGTAACAGTGTGAGACAAGTTTCAGCTTGTTCAGTGCAGTCAGTCAGGTGTGAACTATGGTTGAGAAGGTGTGCTTTAAAGTGTGCCGTAAATCATCCTCCATCATGACAACGCTCCATGTCACACATCGCTTCTGATATATGGCAATTTCTGTCAAATAAGAGCATCACGGCGTGTCCTCATCCACCTTATTCACTGAATCTGGCCCCGTCCAATGTCTGGTTGTCCCCCAGAGTCAAAATGATTCAGGACATCGAGGCAGCCATGACAGCACTACTAAAGACACTCACAAAGGAGGACTTCCAGAACTGCTTCAGAAAGTGGCAAGAACGATGGGATAAGTGTGTTCAGGGGGAATATTTTGAGGGGGATTAAGGGCCATGTGTCTTTTATTGTAATATATATTATGTGTGTGTGTATAACATATATATTAATTAACCATATATTAAATATATGTATATATTTAAATTTAAATATCCACCGTATCGTTTGATCACAACCTGTAGCTTA
>NW_017732073.1:684124-686726 GCF_001890085.2 Hipposideros armiger | reverse complement strand
TCTCTCTCGCTCTCTTGCTCTCGTCTCCTTTACCCTTTACATTATATTTAAGTGTATAGTATCCTATTCTGAGTTTGGATTGCCATTTCCAGCTTCTGCCTCTCTGTTAGTAATCTCACTCATAGTTTTGTATCCTTTTGTCATTTTGCTTTGGGTAGAATTACCTCCTTCATCATTTCCTGTAATTCAGGCCTTGTTGTTGACAATTCCTTCTGCCTGTGTATATCTGGAATGGTTTTTATTACTCCTTCACAGCTAAAGGATAATTTTTTTTGTATATATTATTCTTGGCTGGTGATTTCTTTCTCTCAATAGTTTAAATATTTGACTCCTCTTCCTCCTGACTTGTAGATTTTCTGCTGGAAAATTTGATGGTAATCTAATGGGCTTTCCTTTGTTGGGTACCATCTTCTTTTCCCTGACAACCTAGGAAATTCTTTCTTTATGATTGATTTTTTTTTTTTTTACAGCTTCAGTATAATGTACCTTACAGAAGGTCTTTTAGGATTGAGGTAATTAGGTGTTCTGTTTGTGAATTCAAGGATCCAGTTGTTTCAATAGATTTGGGAAGTTCTCATCAAGTATTATCTGTTTGATTAAGCTCTCTGGGCCTTTCTCCCCCTTTTCCCTTTCTGGTATACCCATTATTCTTCTGTTGCTCTTTCTGTTGGAGTTAGAGAGTTCTTGGAGAGAACATTTCTTTCATTTATTTTAACTCTTAAGTCTCTCTCTTCCATCAATATTATTTTCAGATGTTTATCTTCAGTATTACTAATTATTTCCTCCATATTGTCAGCTCTATTTCCTAAGCTTGCTGATTCATTCTTCAGTTCTGTTTGGTTCTTTGTAAAACTTTTAATTTCTTTGGTTAAGTATTGATTTTGTTCATTGATTTTGTTTCTGATTTCATTAAACTGCCTATCTAAATTTTCTAGCATCTCATTGACTTTTTTCAGAACTGTAATCCTGAATTCTCTGTCATTTAAGTCATATATTTTGATATCTTTAAGTTTTAATTTTCTTTTTCTTTATCAGCTTCCCTATTACCTTGGTTATTCATGGTAATTGATGAATTATTCCTCTTTCTAAGAATCTATGGGAATGAATTCTGTAGCAGGTTGATATGAAGAAGCCTTCCCTTTGTTTTCCAGTAGGTTGCATTGAACATTTTACTTTCTCTTGACCTGTTCTGGCTTCAGGAGGTGGATGATTCCCTGGGGAGGTGGTCTTCTCTTCTGTGACCAGGTTGCCTCAGTCTCAGGGCACCACCTTGGTGGGAGGGTGTGGTGAGTGATGGGATTCCGAGTCCATGAAATTGCAGTGCTGTCCCTGCAGCCAGATGCAGACCTGTGAGCCTCAGCAGCCCTTTGTACCGCCACCGGGATCAGCTGCAAAAGGTGGGGATGGGGTGGGCTGGAGAGGCTTCTGGTGTGTTTCTGACTTTGTTCTCCTGCAAGTAATGGTGACTGTCAGACCAGAGCTGACTTCCCCCTATATCTCCTCCCTTGTCACTGGAATTAGCTGCAGTGTGTGTCTGCCACTCAGGAACTGTCTCTCCAGCTCTCAGGGCCATAGATATTCTGCTCTTTAACCTANCTTCATGTTTTTTGTTAAGCTTATTCCTAGGTATGTTATTCTTTTTATTGCAATTGCAAAAGGAAGTGTTTTTTCTTCATTTCTTCTTTTCTGAAATATCATTATTAGTGTATAGGTACACAATGGATTTTTGTACATTGATTTTGTATCCTGGAACTTGGTTGAACTGGTTTAAAGGTTTTGTTTGTTTGTTTGTTTGTATGTTTGTTTTTTTGTAGGGTGTGTAGGGTTTTACATATAAAGAATCATGTCATGTGCAAAAAGTGAAAATTTGATTTCATTCCTAATTCAGATACTTTTTATTTCTTTCTCTTGCCTGATTACTCTGGCTAAGGCTTCCCATAGTATGTTTATAACAACTATGAGAGGCGCCATCTCTGTCTTTTACCTGATTGTGAAAAAAAAACTTTCAGTTTTTTACTATTAAGCATGATATTAGCAAAGGATTTGTCATAATTGTCCTTTATTATGTTGAGATACTTTCCTTCTATACCCATTTTATTGAGTGCTTTAATCATAAATATATGTTGTATCTTGTCAAATGCTTTTTCTGCATCTAGTCACATGATCATATGATTTTAATTATTTTGTTAATATGGTGTATCACATTGATCAATTTGTGTATGTTGAACTATCCTTGCGCCCCTGGAATGAACCCTTCTTGATCGTGATATATAATCTTTTCAATCTATTGTTGTATTCAATTCGGTAGTATTTTGTTTAGTATTTTTGCATCTGTAGTCATCAGAGATTTTGGTCTGTATTTTCTTTTTTTGTGTTATCCTTACCAGTTTTGATATCAGGGTAATGTTGTCCTCATAAAATGAGTTAGAAAGTATTGCTTCTTCTTCAATTTTTTAGAAGAGTTTGAGGTGGAAAGGTGTTAAATCATCTTTGAATATTTGCTAGGATTCACTAGTGAAGTTATCTGGTCCTGGATTTTTGCTTTTGAAGAAGTTTTGGATGATTCTTTCAATTTCTTTACTGTTGACTGGTCTATTTAGAT
>NW_017732073.1:677643-678509 GCF_001890085.2 Hipposideros armiger | reverse complement strand
AGAAAACTGAGAGAGAGTTAAAGTGAGAGCAAGTTCCAGAATGGTCTTTCTGGTTCCCTGGATTCTAGACAGAAATCGCTCAGCAGGTACCACTTCAACTTGAATCTTGATGGTGAGCACAGTGGAAGAGTAATAGTAGTGTGCTGTGTTTGGCAAAGAGAAGTCCTTCTGTGGCATTGAAGAGTCTTCCTCAGAATTTATGTGGCATGGGATGAAACCCACGTGAGATGTGGAATGGGAGAGCTTCGAACCTGTTCACCAGACACGGGACACCATGTGAACCTAGAGTACCATAACATAGAGTCTTGGATGGGCAGCCTAAGCTGTCTGAGAGTTAAAATGTTTACACTAGTAGAGGAGGGGTGAGAGCAATTCTTAAATGAGGTATGAGAAGAGTGGAGGAAAAGTTTACATAATTTTTTGATATACGCTGACTTTCATAGCAGTTGCCAATAGAACATTTAAAAACCAGATGACACAAGTGATATTGCCACTGAGTCTTGAAAAATGCTAGAAGACCCCAATATGATCTGGTATGGACACCAGACCCACTTTCCACTATGAGGACAATAAAAATTGTTCATGGAACCAGAAACCATCTTCGAAATTTTACTTTTCCCAAAATGGCATAAAGGACACAGATTGATGTTTCTTTAACTGGCAAATTTGTTCTTTCAATTGTCTGGGGACAAGGAAATTCATGAGAAAGTGTATATTGGCTGCAATAAAATGAAATTAAAATCCAAGCTTCTGTTTTTCTCATATTTGAGTGTAATATGTACATTATTTTTTTCTTATCTCAAGGATATAATTATATTGTATTTGTCTGAATATATAAATAAAATATATTCATTATAAAAATTCAA
>NW_017732073.1:673361-674333 GCF_001890085.2 Hipposideros armiger | reverse complement strand
GCTCACACAGCATTGTCTGTGAGGAAGTTTTTAACCAGTAAACAAAGAACTGTATTGAAACACCCTCCCTACTCATCTGATCTGGTCCCCAATGACTTCTTTCTTTACCTGAGGATAAAGGAAATATTGAAGACATTTTGATGGCATTCAGGACATCAAGGGTAATGTGACAACAGCTCTGATGGCCATTCCAGAAAAAGAGTTCCAAAATTGCTTTGCAGGATGAACTAGGCGCTGGCATCAGTGCATAGCTTCCCAAGGCAGTACTTTGAAGGTGACTATAGTGATATTTAGCAATGAGGTATGTAGCACTTTTTCTAGGATGAGTTCAGAGTTTGTGAATTGCCATATATCATATGTGTATTACTTTACCTGTGTGATCATATACATATTCAATATGTTGTCTCTTCTGCCCATCTACCCCAATGTCACACCCCAAAACTCTTTACTCTCGCTCCATCATAGAAAATGAGATTTTTTTATTTCATTTTAATCAAAATGTATTCACCTCACAAAAGAGGCCTCATGCAAAATAAAGGTTTACTTGAATCACTCTAGTGAAGTAAAAACGTTATACATGTATTGGGTTGTCAGAAAGTCATGACGCATTTTTGCAACGAAAGACATAGAAAAAATACATCATGACTTTTCCAACAACCCAATATTATATATGTGAGTGGTTAAAAAATTCTGTCAAGATGGCTCAATGACTTCAAGATGGAATGACAGAAAGAAAATGCATTTTTTAGTTCCTGCATTCTATGGTTAAAATCATACACTGTGGGGGTCCAGGAACCTACTTCAGTTTTGTCATTTCACAGATGAAGAAGCTGAGGTTGAGAGAGTTAAGTTTAAAAAGTATGTGAATAGCAGGGAGAGTGCTACTCCATTTGAACCCATGCAAGAAACTAAACTGGCTGTATTAGTTGAACAACCACCTTGAGAAACAAAATAAAAACAATAACAATAGTT
>NW_017732073.1:668245-669756 GCF_001890085.2 Hipposideros armiger | reverse complement strand
TTTCTTAGATTGCCATTACTTTAAAGAATTTCAAAAAGCAAGAAGACTGAAGTATGTCAAACCTGATATACCCAAGATCACAAGACTACAAAGCAATAGAGCTGGTTTCTTGCTTTCCAGTCAGTTGTTATTTTACCATTGTTTTCAGTGTCATAGAAACTTAAATTATTTCCAAGAAAATTTAGGTTGTGTTGATTTGCATGTTGGTTTGGAAGAAAAATAATTGAAATCTAACAACCACTTATTTTGAAACCTCTAATTCCCTTCAGTCTAGTTTTCAAATACAGCAGGTTTTTCACTCAACGTATTTTATCAAACTGTTTAATATATAAAATAATGTTTGTATCTATAAAATAGCCAAATGAAAACAAAGCTACCAAAGTTTTGCCTTTATGATTACCAAGAGTCATGGGAATCCCATCACTGGGGATTGCTCAGCCTCTAGGAGGTTGACATCATGTATGTAAAACATAGATTGTTTGCATACCTATAAATTGTTGCCAGAATTAAAAGTAGGGAGGTATTTCACTCTTATAAATTTGTTCACTATTACAGCTCATTCTAGATCTCTGTCGCATCTACATTTTCCAGCCTTCATTCCCATTGGTTGGATAAAAGTCTAATAAATCATTTTTAAAGAAAATTGTTCAATAAAAGGAACAACAGTAATGTATCTTATCGATGGCACCTTGATAATGGCTGACACTTTGAGATAGGAAATGATTAGTGATGGAATCCAACCCAATCTTAATTTTAAAGTACATAAAAATCATTACTGTTAACATACTAAAGGATATATTGAAATTTATTGTAGATTGTCAAAAATTCAAGTGAAAACTAAATGCATGAAACAGAATTAACTTATAAACTTATAACCAATAGTAAGAAAATTATAAAACCTTAATAATACTGGTAACAATCAGGGAATAGTAAGAAGAAAACATAGGATCTCATTTCATTAAACAGTTATTGACCCCTTCTACAAAATACTAACAATCCTTTTTAAGAGAAATTCAATCACATATATATTTTTTCTATATTCTATCTTAAGACATGTTTTTAAAACCAGAAAGCTGCTTTATTTATTTTTTGGCTTGAATTCAAGTTAAATTTTGTATATATTACTTTTCAGTTTAATTGAGTTCTAGGGCACAATAAAATGTTTACTCTAAAATGAAATAGATGTCCATTTTAAGCCATCAACCAGGGGGCACATGCGGATCGATACTGTAGACACTATGGAAAACACAGGGAAAATATAATGGCATTGTAATCTTTGCTGACTTTTCAGTGATTAAATTGTCTAATGAGGTTACCTATCAAATTTTTAAGTGACCCAGCTTAGACATTAAAAATTTAGGATTACAACCCATTGTTTGCTACTTTCTATGACATTAGGAATTTTTTAAACACAGTAATCCCGGATTTTCTCATCTGTAAAGTGGAGGTAATAACAACACCAACATCTACTACAGGAGGTTCTCAGGAGGACTGAATGTAAACCAAACTGT
>NW_017732073.1:663824-665590 GCF_001890085.2 Hipposideros armiger | reverse complement strand
CTACCCTACTCTTGTGTGTTCCCCATCTTCAAGAGGTAAGGTGAAGATTGAGCACAGCATGAATCACATTTCTTCTCCCAAATTTGGCACAATAGTTTAAAAAGGTATAGAACAATGTGGCTTTGGGATAACTAGTCCTGGGAGAAAATGGGCCTCACCTGCTATCAAGTGCTGTGAGGAATGCAAAGTTTCCTTAAAGTGACAACCTGTGGAACTATCAAACAGCCAAACTGAAGGGAGCAGTCATTTTTTTAATTTTTTTACATATTGAAAATGCAGATCTAATTCCTGTTCACCAGCACTTATTGCAAGCAGTAAATGGTCACCAGCAGTTATTGTATAATCTCCAAAGTAGCCATCTCCTACTATCAGTTACACTCATTACCTTTAAATATTCAATCCTTGTCATCACACAATCATCATTTAAAATAATTAACACTTACCCAGCTTACTAAAATTACCTCCCTCAAAGCCAAATGCTGACATTACATGTTTTTTTTTTTCCCCAAGGACAAATAACCATTTGAATTAATGGTTTTTCCAAAACCATTGTAGAAAAATATACCATGATTTTCCAGTTTAATTAAAACAACAACAGCAAACCACGCCTGTGTTAAGTATAACTGGGTAAAACACACTGAGTGATGATAACTTAAATTCAATGCATGCCTTCCATGTATTAACTAACTAATAGAGATAGAATCAATGACACTATTAATTCAATTTTAATCAAGTCAAGAAATATTTATTTGCATATACTCTGTGCCTTTTATTTAATATCGGAACACTTAAAGCATTCACTAATGCCTGATATATGCATAACAATGTTCTGTTCCTTTTGCATAATAACTGTGCAATGACACAGCACAAGAATTCTTGAAAAAAANTTTTTTTTATTCCACTTGGCTTGCTTTAATAGACATATTCCATCCACATGGAATCCATTTTCTCTTTACTCTTTGAAAAATGAGGAAAGTAACCTACACTAAGCAATAGGTCACGAAGATCAGTGAGGGAAAGTGACAGGCAATGAGGCTGCATTATTTAGGCTTGACTCATCTTAAGTTGGATGTATTTATCATGGACAAATAAGAAATTATTGTGGAAAGGGAGTTTTCATAGGAAAATCAAGCTTAAACTTCTGCCAACATTGTTACTATATATATATTTTTTCTTTTCTATCCCATATATGGACCATTCCTTATCTTTATGTTGGAAATCTGTAATTGTAGCTATGTTGGAAATTATAATTAGAAAGAAAATTATTTCTTTCTTATAAGAAATAATTGTTCCACAAATGTTTCCCTTTTCACTGTTGGATATCATATTTTAATTGAACTCTAATACTCATGGTCAGCACCCACTTTACCAACATGCTACCCCTCCTGCTAACAAGTTTTTTACACAATATTTGCAACAAGCACCGAGATATTGAGGGGCCTATAGTTCTGAGCCTCACTTTAGATTCTTGCAGAAGTAAAGCAATATAAATGATGATACATGTTCTATCCTCTTCACATTAAAAAAATAATAATAATTGACGGTATTGTGGCTGTGTCAATCAAGGTCTAATGGTGAGTGGTGGGAGGATCTCCTTTAAGTATTTTATATCAAAGGACTATAATGAAAGTTTTACAGAGACCAGCATAGCTGAAAAGCCAATGATGGGATGGTGAGGAAATCAAGGTGTTAGCAACAGCAGGAAGCCATTAGTGCCAGAAACCAGCTAACATGGAAGCTTGGGAAATGCTGCTAGAGAGACCAGG
>NW_017732073.1:607956-653699 GCF_001890085.2 Hipposideros armiger | reverse complement strand
CCCCCCCTCTCTCCCTCTCATCCTTATCCTCATCCTTTTCTTCTTAGAAAAATATAAAGGGCTGACTCACCCTTTTTTCGTTAAGATAAGGGAATATAAATCTTTATCTCCATGCATAAAACAAAACCAGAAAGCGTTTCATTTTAATACCATTGATGGTGACGATTGAAAATGAAAGGAAGAGAATGTGATAATGGGGAGGGAAAGAGGAGACAAAAGGAAGATACCAAGAGAAATGGAGCATATTCTGAGTTCTGAGAAATTGATTGCAAGTCTCATAGTTGTATAATTCCCTTGGGTCGTGGATTTGGGATTTATATCAGCGGTTATCCACTGTCCTTTACATTTTTGTATATATTATTGAAAGTTTTTAATATTTCCCTGAGTCAAATAACACACAGCCTGCAGTGGAGGAAATTACTTCCGGAATGCAACAGCTGAAACACATGCCTGATATCTCACAGCACGCGTACCTCCACCAGTTCTTTCTTACCTAAAATAATATAGTCCTAATCTTCATTTGTGAAAGCAAAGGGTATCTTCTTTTGAACCAAGTATAAAATGGTGGGTGAATGTAGCACCCTACTTTTGAGGCAAATTATAAATTGATGTATTTGTAGTATTGAATTAAAGTACTTATTGCAATTAAATGAGTAGAAGGGTACTTTCAAAAGGCATGCCACCAGATAGCATGGAAAATGAAGACATACCTAGAGGGGAGAAAAATCAAACTGACAATTTTTAACAACTATTCCTTATGACTCCATCTGATAACATGGAGAAAATACATATCTGCCAGAAAATCCGATATTTTTAGTGAGTCTAAGAGAAATAATCTTTCTCTTAAACTGCTAAAGCATTATCTACTTCCTTCAAAACGCTCCATCTGATTGTGTGCTAAAATCTGATAAATAACTAACTGATCGTTTAGCCTCCATAAGAGATAACAAAACCTACCTCCCAGTCTCTGAAGGATGGCGTTTCATAAATGTAGCTGCCCTTAACCTCCAAAAAGGTAGTTCTGTTAATCCAGCTACCACAAGTGTGAAATTGCAGAGCTCCTTGCTAAGATTGAATTTAATATTGTCACACGCAACCTGTGAGCAGCTTGTTTGATCATGGTGCCGCTGCACAAACGAAGCCTGACTACAAAGGATAAAAGGATGAGTATTCCCATAGTCAGACATAGCTCATTGTCAACCCTGAACAAATAGAAAAAAAATGTTTTATTATTATGTGGTTCTATCCATTTGTCTGGGAAGTCATTTACCTGGTCACTGTGTTAGAAGGAGAGCAGAGATAATGGGACAAATCTTCCATTATTTTTAGCTATAATTTTAAATATAAAAATGTTAATAAAATGCATTTTTGTTTTTATTTTCTTGTAAAACATCCAATATAAGAAAATGAAATACTGGAAACTTGTTTTAGAAAGCCTATTTGTGAACCATAGAACTCCCCATAGAATTGGAATTTTCATTATTAACTACTGCCGTTTCTAATCTTATGCTCTGAGGATTACAAAAATGACTAGAATTTCTTTATCTTTTTGCATGTTAAGAGCAAGATGACTAATGGCCCTTAAAGTCACATGCTATTTTTAGATCTGCTCTGTTACTGGCTGCATGTGTGGATTTGAGGGGTCTCCTGGCCCCTCCAGCTTTCCTCATAAATGGAACACGGTGACTGAGCTTAATAATATACAAACACTGTTTCAATACCAACATTATATGGTCCTGTGGCATCTCTGCCCTATTACAAAAGAAATACAATTTAAAGGTGTGAATGCTGCAATAACTTTTTTTTTTTTCCTTGTATCATTTCAGTAAAAGTCCAGGGAAAGCAAACTGACAAGTTCAGGCAACTTTCAGAACATAAAAGAGAAAGGCTGACAGCTTTTGAGAGCCTCTGCTTTCAACTGAAAATCAAGAGAACCCTTGCTCTCTGGCCCTGAATGTCATAATATTTTTATGTCTAGAGTCACTGAAATATTTGACAAGATTGTCAATAAAAATAAGAATCACTGGGCCACATTTGCTGTTAAAAGGTGAAGGGTAGTTTGAAAAGTATGGCATGAAGTATTCCAAAAGAATGATTTGGCTTAGACAATATTAACAAAAGTTCAAATGATGATAAGTACAGTCATTTGCGATAATTCACTCCTTACTTTTTCCTGCATTTAGCTTTATCTTAAAAATTCCCCTTCATTTGTAATGTTGAATTGAAAATTCTGAAGGGGCTATCAACTAACATTGTGGATAATATTATTTAGAAACCATTCTGTGTGCTGCACAAGTCCTTTAAAAATGATTTGATAACCACTAAAATGGCTATCATTCATCTTTCAAAATCTATAATACCTGGAAGTTCTGTGGGACCTTTCCAAGCTACATCCACAAAAATGTTACTTCCAGTTTCCTAATAATATTTAGAAGACATATTACCATACTGAGATAAATAGTTTTACCTCCTTAGGCCAAATTTCTATTATGACATGAAATAAGCAATTGCAATTAGTCTAAAAAAAGCTCAAATATGGTATCTTAGAGTTGAAAGGAATAATCCTTAGGAATTAGCTCACATCATTTCTTATCCACTGCTTTTTAGACAGAGCTCATTTAATATGGCTGATGTGTTGCCCTACACATGCTGCTGAACAGCCATAGCACAGAAGTCACTACACTGTCAGAAACCCATTCAGTTGTGGTAACGCTCCATCATTAAATGTTTCCTTATATTGACCAAATATCTGTTTTCTTGTAACTCACTCACGCCATGCCTTCTGAAGTCAGAGTAAATATATTTGTGCATTCTTCATATCTATCTAGTATCAGGGGTTTTGTGTTTTCCTGTGTATAACAAGAACCACGACAACAACAAACAATCAACAGTGGACTTGTCTAAATAGGAAATTGTTCTTCTCACAAAATGAGAGTCTCATAGAAGACCTGGTATTAATTCAGTGTCTCAAAGACACTAGACCCGAAGTCCCTGGCTTTCCTCATAGTTGCTGATGGTGCTGAAGCTACAACTTTTCCCTTAGTATTCCATTTGGAGGGAGGAGAAGAAAAGACTTGTGTCTGCAAAGTTTGCCTGATCTTTTAAGGGTTTTCCTTTAAAATTTTGCCCAACACTTTTTTGTTTATATCTCATTGGCCTTAGCTGAAATGGTGTTTGAGGAGAGAATTTTAATACCTGGGCACATCACTAGACCCAATAAAACTGAGACTGTTATTGAAGAAGTAGGGGAAAAATGGATGTAGCATCAGACAGTTTCTCCCACATTAGTTTTCAAGAATTTTAGGGCAGTTTTAAGATCCCAAGTTTTCTCTTTTCCAAGCTGAAAGCAATCCCAGCTACTCTGAACATATTTTTGAGATTCCTCATTAAGAGCATTGTCATCTTCACAAAGTGAAGTGCACTCTTAAAATTATGGCACACTAGATTGATATTGGACTTGTGGTCAGACAGTGGCGATGCTAACTATCATTCTGCAGTTACACTGCATTTTTATTTAGGCAGCCTCAAACTCAGGAATCTTTTGGGGAACTGCTTGGCTCAAATTGAACATACAATCAACCAAAGCCATCTGAAATTTTTCACGTGGAATAAACCAAAGCTTGGATTATCCTATCTCATATATATTTTCTAATCAACTTTATTGAGGTGTAATTTATATGTGATAAAATGAGCGTGTGTTAAATTAAATTTTGTTGAGCTTTGGCAAATGTGAACAATTGTGTAGGTATCACCATAGACAAGATTTAAAACATTTTCATCACTTAAAAAGTTCTCTCATATTGCTTCCCTGTCAATCCCACCACCACCTGTTCAGGAAACTGCTGATCAAATTTCCAATACTATAGATTTATTTTGTCTAGTCTAAAAACTTCAGGTAAATGGAATCATATCTATTTTTTGTGCCTGGCCTCTTTTGCACAATTTGTTTTAAAAAGGTGTTTGTGTTGGTGTGTGTATCATTAATTAGTTTTTTATTTTTGCTGAGTATGCCATTATATGTACATACCATAGTTTACTTATTCATTCTCTTGATGATTGGCGTTTTTATTATTTCCAGTTTGGGGCTGTTTTTAAACAACTCCAAGTGAATGTTCATGCACAAATCTTTTTGTAACACAGGTTTTCATTTATCTTGGCAAATACTAGCTGGGGAATTGCTGGGGTATAAAGTAAGTACGTATGTCTGTATTTAACTTTATAAGAAATGTCAGTCTGCTTTCCAGTGTGGTTGCACCATATTATATTCCCACCAGTAACATATGAGAGCCCCCTTGCTCCACATCATTAAAACACCTGTATTGTCAGGTTTTGTTTATTTTAATATGCTAGTATATGTGTACGTATCTCTCATTGTAGTTTTATTTTTAAATTCCCTGATAAGCAGTGCTTTGGAGAATCTATCTATGTGCTCATTGGCACAATAAGTATAAGGCAAATTTTTTTCTGTTTTTTTTTTCCCCTTATATATATCAAGTTAGCCAACAGGATTAGGTGAAACATTTTGTTTTCCATATTCATTCACCTCATTGTTAAAATTAATTGATCTTATAAGGTTCAGTCTACTAACAACTTCATTCTGTTTTAGTGATCTATTTGCCTATTTGTACAGCAATATCACTCTGTTGATTGCACCAGCTTTGTAGTAAGTCTTGAAATCAAGAAGTATTAGTACTCCAAATTTCTTTTTCTCTTTCAGAATTATGTTGGATTTTTAATGCCCTTTGATATTCAGTATAAATTTTAGGATAAACATGCCAATTTCTACAATGGAACCAATTGGAATTTTGATCAGGATTGTATTAAATGTATAAAGCGATTTGGGGAGAAGTGAACATCTTAGCAATGTTGTGTCTGCCAACCTCTCAACCTGGAAAATCTCATTTATTTATATCTTTAATTTTTTTCAACAATGTAAATTTAAAGCTCTGTTATTATATGTATTCACATTTAGGGCTATTATAGGTTCTTGATAAATTACCCTCTTTATCATTACAAAAATATCCTTTTCTTATCCCTGTTAATATTTCTTGTTCCGAAGCTTACTTTGTCTAATATCAGTATAGCCACTCCAGCTTTTTCCATTCTTTTACTTTTAACTAATCTGTCTTTATAGTTAAAGTGTGTTTTAGATACTATATAGTAGGATCTGCTTCCTTATCCACTCTTTTTATTTATATGTGTTTCAATTTATATTTAACCTAAACATCGATATGTTTGGCTTACAGTTACCGTATTCCTGTTTTCTATTTTCCCATATGTTCTTTGTTCTCTTTCCCTTCTTTTATATTATTTATTTTTAGTGTTCATTTTATCTCCTCTTTTAACTTATTAGCTATACATTTTTGTTCTGCCCTCTTTCCAACCCTAGTGGTTACTTTCTGGTTTACAATATACATTTTTTAACTTATTCTAGTCTGCATTCAAGTAAAAGGAAGCCACTTCATATGTAATATAAGAACTTTAAAACAATATACCTTCATTATCCCCTCCCATCTTTTGTGCTATTATAGAATATGTACTTACTTCTGCAATTGCTATAGACCAGAAAATACATTGTTATCATTCTTATTTTATACAACCAACTATCTTTTAAAGAAATTTGAAAGAGATAAAAGTATTTTACATATATCCACATGTTTATCAATTCTAGTTCTCTTCATTCCTTTTTGTAGATCTGAGTTTCAATCTGGTAACTTTGTTTTTCAGCATAAAAAATGTGCTTAAATATTTCTTGCAGCATAAGTCTACCGTTAACTAATTCTGTCTTGTTTTTCTTTGGAAAATTGCTTTATTTTATATTTATTTTAAAGGATTGTTTTACTATAGAGTGCTTTCTTCCCTTTTGTTTTTCATCTCTTTAATGGTGTGATTTAATGACTTGTGACTCACATTGTTTCTGATAAGTCGTTCTTTGTTTGTCTTCCTGTATGTATAATGTATTTTTTTTCCCTCAGAGTGTTTTCAAAGAGATTTTATTTACCATTGATTTTAAACTATTTGATCATGATGTGCCTAAAATATAGTTATCTGTGTGTTTATCCTACTTTGAGTTGCTTAAGATTTTTGGATCTATGGACTATTATTTTTCATCAAATCTGGAAATTTTTCTGCAATTTTGTATTCGTATATTTTTCTCCTTCCCACTTCAAACATCTGGGACTCCAGTTTATATGTTAGGTAACTGGACCTTGTCCCACAGGTCATTGTGCCTTTGTTCTTTTATTTCATTCAGCCTTTCTTTTTTTGCCATGATGCAGTTTGGATTGTTCCTGTCACTATGACTTGAAATTTACTCATGTATTCTTTTGCAGTTTCCAAACTACCATTAAGCCCTTCCAGTAATTTTTTTTTTTAATTTTAGGAGTGTCATTTGATTTTTTCCCCCCCCTCTGGTCATTCTGCCCATCTTTATCTTAAAATCCTTAAATTCATTTATATTTTGAAAAGTTTTTGTCAACTAATTTTGTCATCTTTCTCATTTTTTAGTTTGTTTCTACTATCTTATTTACCTCTTGGTTATGTGTAGGATTTTTTTGTTTCTTCACATTTTAAGTGTTTTTGACTAGAGGCTGAACTCTGTGACTGTTAAATGGCTGCATATGTGAATTTCCTTGTATTTCTTTAAAGTATGTTGTGCTTTTTAATGGCTGGTATTCATTTGTTTGTGAATACCAGGAGTCTTTCACTTTGTGTTTCCTGATAATGGTTCTTTGCCTGGCTTTGTCCAGTTACATCCTGTGCATGCACAGCTTAGTATGCACCTGAAATCTCAAGGGGACTTTTATGCAGTTACTTGGAGCTCTTTCTGTGTGAACTCCTCCTTCCCTGTACCCTGACCTGCAAATACTAGCAGCCTCAGTTTCGTCAAACTCTGACATCTGTCTGTTCAGATGAGCACACCTATGGTGATTCTTTATCTTCTGGAAAGTGTTTCCAGGCAGAAAGCTTGGGCACTAGACAAAGAATGGTCTTCTTTATTTCCTTCTTGAAGGTTCAAATATTTCAATGCCTGAAAATAACAGTTTTCCCATTTTCTAGTTGTTTATACAGGAGGGTTAATCATGTACATGTTACTTTATCATGGCTAAAGGCAGACATCTTTTAGGTGCTTAAATGCAGGACTTCATATTTAATTCTAATAATTTTCAAACTTATATATTGACATAAAAACTTTTCAACAAGTCTCACTATTTTATTGATTATATCATTAGCTAACTCCAAACTTTTTTATGGGCTACATATTTTTAAGTGTCCAACTTGAACAGGCCCATGGACAGTGGCCAAGATGAGTACACAAGTAAATGCTATAACTTCTTGTGATTAAGAGAGTAGATTTTGTAGACTAATTGCTTAGGTCCAAATTTTGTACCCATCACTTAATACCTTGTGGCCTTCAGTTACTTAACCTCTCTGTACTGCTCTTTTCTTATCTGTAAAAAGGAGATAATTATAACATCCAGCTCATAGGGATGTTGTGAGGAATAAATAAGCTGATATATGTGCTATATATACACTGTATATGATAAAGTGCATAAAACAGTCTTTGCTACACACACTTTATTATTATTAATTCTGACCCCAACTTTAAACTATCCATATTTTGACTTCTTATCTACCTGTCTAATTTTGACTTAGTTTGCTTTTCTGCATACCTCATATGGCATTTTTTTCCAGTAATTATTTCCAGTAACCAGTAATTATTTCAGTAATAATTCTTCACAAACTAGGTCTTCACTCCCTATTTTTATTAATCTTCCTCAGAGATGTATCTGCTATATAACATCATCAAGGCTGTGATCCAGAGGGCTTTTTATTTCTCTTCCAAATTATTAACATATATAATCAAAGAGGACAAGGAATTTAACTTTGTAAAGTGACACAATAGTCTAGCAGATGGGTGATTGGAATGTTGTATATGTTCACCTGGAAAGGTTTTTCAAAATACTTATGTCCATATCGATTATCATCCTTTTATCACCATACCCTTCACCCATCCAATAAGGTGGCCCTCACATGTATAATTTTGAAAACTATGTTCATGTGTTTCTGATACACTCCCCCTTTCTCCACAATGTAAGAACTACAGTAACAGAGGTTTTTCTCTAGCTTGATATTTTTAGCACTAGAATTCAGTAAGATATTGATTTACCTTACTGTTTTATCATTTGGGTCTCATTTTTCCATTTTGTCTGCAAAGATATCACCTGACCAAAAAATGTCATATTCTTGCTGAAACACCTGTGTACAATATCTGCAGCATCCTTTCCATCTACCATCTGATTAGGTTTGTGAAAATGAAAAATATATTATTTCATTGTGAGTTCATCTTGTATTTTAGAAATCAGTCCCTTCTTTCCAGATATTCAGAAATCACATTTTAATAATATGCTATGGAGTTTTATATAAAGTTTTACAAAACTGCTGAAGGCATATTGTCTGTGGTTATACAGACCTGATTTAACTATATTTGTTTGTTTGTTTTCCATTTTACAGAGTTTAGCAACTGTATATTAGGAAAATAATATAGTAAGATATCAATATTATTAAATTATAAAATTTTAAGCGGTATTGATTTTTAAATCTTCAAAATCTTTTTTATTAATGTAGATATTTCTTATGAGAGGAAACAGATGTTGGAAAATTAATAAAAGTTGCCCTTTACATTATTAGGAATTAGTTATGATAATGTATCTCATTTTTAACATTATTTAAAATGTTACAAAACAGATTTTTGTACTGAACAACTTAAAAATATTTTATTGTGTAATTGAATTACTTTGTCAGAATCTTATAGCTTAGGGTCAATCTAATAAAATATAATTTAGTATTTATTGTTATAAGCTTACTATAATTAAAAGGGTGGAATAAAATTTTTCTTATGCATTCTTAAAGTACTTTTAGTGATGAGGTTATTTTCCCAGGTAGTGACTTAAAACATTAACATATTTATAGTTGTTTTCTGTGCAAAACAATTATTTTAGTTCTATTTGACAATTCAGATTCTATTTTAAAGAAGAAAAAACAGACAAATGCAAGACATATTTCTCCCATGTAAATAAATTTAGTAACAAATAGATTTGGCATATTATTTTCTGAAAATATTTTCTGCATTTGGTAATTTCTCAGGTATGTAAATTTTTATACTTAACAACCTTCTAACATAAATAAATATAACAATCTTTAATAACTAGTTTAATCTATATGTTCAAGTGCTCTATTTAATAAAAAATATATATTTTATTTTTTTAGTCTGTTTGTTTACTGAATGTCTCTAAGAATAATATTCTAGAGCTGTAAGTCGCATGGTAGTGTTTCAGGTTCTCTTAAATAAGAATTCACCAAAATATAAATGGTCTGATTTATATGGTGGCTTTTTAATTTTTTTTTTTTTGCATAGGAGATAGTTGATTGGTAAAATTTAGTGTAAATAAGGCTCAAAGACTATTGAGTATAAGTTTCTGTTTGACATATGTCTCATTTAAGGAGCAACAGATGACTGCCGCTTTGGGGCAGTGAGACCAGCAGCACATACTCATAGCAACAGTTCAATTGTCAGAATTTTGATGCCACTGATCAGTGTGATGAGATTGCTCTATTTTGAAGGATGTTCCTTAGTGCCCTAGTTTTTCTATTAACCCACTTACTACCACACTGCTCAGTTGCCCTTGTCTTGGGGCTAACTGCTGTGTCTTGTCCTATCTTTGATACAGAATCTTAAATGCTTTCAGTGGAGGCTCTTAATTTAGGATATCGGTACCACAGGAGGGGAGCGCTTAGAGAAGTGAAGTACTGTTATATTTTTCCACCCTCCAGGATAAAAGCATGCTGTCTGGATAAAAGCTGAGAATGGTTCAAGGAAAGAGTCCTAGATAAAAATAGAGAAATAAATAGAGTCAACGTGAAGAAATCTTTTCAAAATGTTCATGAAACAATATGACATTATTTCACACTTCTTTAAAAATTGAACAGTTTGAAGGGTAAACATGCCAGGTGGTCTAAGACAAAATCCTGATGCTTGTGAAATAAACCCTTGCAGACAGGGATATTTTTTAATACATTTTTTTGAAAACATAATGGGAATTCTTATACCTAGTGTACATCAAGCTTACAATGTATTATCATTTGATATAGAACTTTGCCATCTGTTCTTTACTGAATTCAGAAAAGACCAACATCCTAACAACACAATGGCCCGATTTTATTAGTGTATCATTCTGTGAGCAAACCACTGCAATATTAAGATCGATAGATTTTAAAAGATATTCTAAGGCCAGAAACCTGAACTGAATAGAACCAAAATTAATTTATTCCTAACCATCAGCATACAGTTGATGTAGTCTCTCATGACAGATTTAAATTTCTCTTTTATTTTGGAATCCATTTCCACTGCCTGAAACAGAGATTGGCAACCTATGATCCACTGCTTATTTTTGAAAATAAATTTTATGCAAACATATCCTTGCCCTTGTTTACTAGTGCCCGTGACTGCTTTCATGCTGTAACCACCAAGTTGAGTAGTCATAGCAGGGACCATATGACCCACCAAAATATTTACTGTCTGCATTTAGAGAAAAAGCTTGATGACTTCAGGTCTAAATCACCAAATCATATCCATCGAATCTCAGATTTACTGTAGTCTAAAAAGGAAGAGTATTGTAAAAGATATATGTTCAGTCTTTTTTTTTACTTAGAAATTTTGGGGATAAGTAAACTGTACATAATTGAGTTTTGTGAAAAACTTGTGGTATATTTGGGGAAAAACATGATTCTCTAGTTGATTAGAAACTAGATACTATTATTCTCCTTCCTGAGAATCAGTAATATGTCAGGATAATGAGAACTTGAGCATCCATTAAGTAAATTAACCACTTTATTTATCTTTTTAATCTATCGGTTACTAAATGTATTAGACCGCTCCTTCTCCTGCCATAAACCAATTTTTAACATTTTACAGGACATTAGTGTTCTCCAAAAGAAAGTGGTAAAAATGCTATTGTAAAAAAAATATTTCATTCTAAAATGTGAGGACATGTAGGTCAAAGTATCTCCACTGAATTCATAGAATCATAGATCTTAGATTTTAAGGAGCCATGTAGTTTATTTAATCCGATTTTAGCAGAAGATTACAAAACAATAAACTCTATAATTCAAGTATGCTGATCTTATTTTAGTGTATAAGAGATGGCTAATTATAAGTACCTCAAAGTTTAACGAAATGCACTTCATGGACAGTAGTGTATGTGTGTTAGCTTCACTTATTGTAGATGAGAGACATTAATATGCCATCATAAATGACAAAACAATTGTGATTTTTCATATCGCGTTAAATCAGTTAGTGCTATAGTTAATTTTAATAAGATATTTATTGGTCTCTAACTACCTCTAGATTACTTTAGGACTAAGCATTGAATGCATCCTCTGTATGTTTTGTTATTTTAGGGGTGATATAAGTTTAATTATGCAGATAATCAGAGTAGATTTTTACTTTTCTTCTGGGATATTACTTTCATTTTAATGGCTTGAATGCTTCTTATCACTATTTGTGAATAGGATTAATTGAATCTGGAATGATGCTTTTAATACTAGTGATGGAATACATTTAGTAAGAGAGTTGACATCCATGTATTGATCAAAATTTTTATTGAATCTGATAAACCCTGATGAGTATAAATTAAAAAGACAAAGCATTCATTTCCATTAAGCATTTTATTTTAAATGTAGCCACTCTTTTATGGATTGTCAGTTGATTTATTTTTTTTTCAAATCCATTTATTCATCTATTAACTATTTATTGAGAACTTACTATGTATCCTTTTAGAATATAAATTCTGCAAGACAGAGATCTCGATTTGTGTTTCTATTGCTTGGCATATATTAGCTACTCAAAAGTATACATTGAATGAGTAAGTGGTTCTAAGCACACTAGATTCAGCAGTATAACATGAAATAGTCTCAGCACTCAAATTGCTTAGAGATTAACAGGCTTTTGTAGCACTGTGTAAAAAATATACAAGAGGTAAATATGGAGACTATGAGATCACTTAGGAAGAAACTAACCCATATTTTAAAAGAAGAGTCAGAGAAAGCTACCTTGTAACAACTAATTTACTTTCTCATTCTATAGATTTTTTTTATTTCTAGCATGTCATATAAATGAAATTATATTATATTATATTATATTATCATATTATATTATTATAAATAAATAGAATAATACAATATGTTCTCTTTTGTAACTATTTTCTTTCACTTAATGTAACACTTTCAAGGTTCATTCATGCGGTATTATAGTAGGTATCAGTACTTTGTTCCTTTTTGTGGTAAATAGTTCTCTATTATGTAGATAGTTGGTTTATTATTCATTACTTACACTTTTTTCTGTCTTAGGTAAAAATTCTAATTTTTGTGTATGCCAAATTCTATATGTTGGTATAAAAGACTCTGAACTCAATAGCTGATTCCTTAATTCCCTACTAACTTAAGAATGACTTAAAAATGACTAGTAAACACTTCCTTTCTGCTTTTTATATAGCTCCAAGTTTTCCATTCAATCTCAAAGATTTTATTTTGCTTTAGAATTCAGTTAAAGTCTTCTGACCTTAGCTTCAGACAAACATATTCTTCCTAGTGTTTTGTAGGGAACATTTTTCTCTTCCCTGGAGCCAGTGTTTGATGTCACAGAGGATGATCCTGACAAACAAAGCCTGCTCTTGGACCTGACACCCAGAGCCAGGATGGCCATGCGCCTAACCTCCTAAGTCCAAAGGGCTAACATTCAGTTTCCTGCCTAAGACTTAATGCATTCTAGAATTGCATTCTCATGGTAAAATAGGAACGATTCATTCCCAGTTCTCTTGTTACACAAATGAAAAGAGATGAAAATTTATTCATTTGCTCAGGTTACCTCTCACTCTGGACATTAGCAATGACCTCTCCATCACATACAAAAAAATAGATTAATTCAAGGAAAAAAAAAACAACAAAAAACAAACTCCACTTGGGAAAAGGTTTAAGCTTGGCTTATATTAGTGAGATAATATTTCAATTCTCCACTTAACTTACAGAGTCAGGAAGAAAAAAAAGACAAAAACAAACAAACAAACAAAACCTGTGTGTGGTGGGAATTGTGGATGGAGGAATTCCTCCTTAAATCTGAATATTCACTTTGCAAGTAATTAGAGAATTTTTTAAAAATAAAATTCCGTTGGAACAAATCCAACCCAGATTATCTTGAATTCAATGTAAAAGTGCCTTATAAGCCTGATAAAATTTCAACTAGCACACTATCTTTAATTCTGGTAATTTATATTTTACAGTTTCTGCACCATGTTTCAAACGTTGCTTACTCTAATTAGCGTATGGTCAACAGTATTTTTAATTAGAAATATTGGTAATCTGCCCCCTGTAACATTTCATTTAGTATGTTTATGGTTCCAGGATGATTATCCTAATGAACACAGTGATGAAAACTACCATTAAGCAGAAATGAAATAGAGCACTCATCAGGGCAAAAAAGGTTTCATTTTTCCTTTATTCAAGAAAGAATGATCTGTGCTTAAAACACAGTATTAGAAGTATCAATAAATTGCAGAGTATATCTTTGAAATTCTGTCAATAGCAAACGTCTGATATTGTGATTTAGTTGTAACAGTTTGAAGTAGGGTCTAGGATAAAGGATGCAGAGTTAATCTAAACAAATGGCCAAACAGTTCAAATAGCACTGTTTTGCCAAAAATGACTAGCATAGATATGAATATTGTAGTAAAGTTATGTGAGAAAATCTCTGGCAGTTGACACTCTGTCTATAATTATTAATGAATTAATTGTTAGGGATGGTGGGAAGAAGTCAGTCAGGCGCATTCCTCGTATTCTTGCCTTGTGCATACATGAAAATGAATGGTGTTTATTTGCAGTTTTATATTTTGTATAATGGTGGCGGGTTTTCCTTATAGATCTTTGTTTTCTGAAGTAGTTTTAAGCATTTTTATAATTAAATAAATCATAGATTTTAGTATTTAATGGCATTGACAAAGGCATACTTACTGAAACTTCAGTATTAGAGTATGTAACATCTAGACAGTCTATGACTGAGTCTTGTGAGGCACCAGAAAAGCATATTCTAATTTAGGTTAGAGATATGTTTGATGTTTTATAAGTTTTTAGATAAAAAGTTATATATATATTGGAAAAATACACCCAAAGGAAGGACGCTAGCTAGTGCCTGTAATACCAGATCCATGGAATGTTTATGCAAATAAAAATGACCAGATTCTCAATTCTCACTGTCTTCATCAAACTCATTGATCAACTCAGATATAATAACATTGATTCTTGACTTTTTGGGGAAGGAAGGATATTATGGTTTCCTTTCAAAATTTGCTTAAATCTATGCAGAGTCCATCCAGAAAAATGTACCTGCACACAGATAAATTCAGAAGGATAGTGGATTTCCTGGAGCTGTTCACATATCCCCTAGGGATTTTAGGGCCCTGGGATTAGATAGGGCATAACTACAATATTAAGTGTCACTCAGCCTTTCAATCAAGCCTAGATACTCTTAAATGTCAAATGGTAGTAATAAGCTCATCTTCATAAAGTTATGAGTATTTGTCAGGGTAAAACATGTAAAATGTTTGGAATAGACAATGGCATATAGTAAGCAGACAACACATTGTAGATTTTTAGTAGTAAAATTTAGTGGAATTATATTGTTCTATTTTATTTATTGCCCATTTTTCAGTACTATCAGCGTTCTAAAAACTAGGGAATGCCTGTTCTTAAACACAAATTACACTTTTAGTATATTGGGCAAATCTTCTATTATTTTAATTTTATTATTTTATTGTGTTTTCCAACTATTTGTATGGTCTTGGTTTAATATTTTTCTTTACCCAAAAATAACTAAATTTAAATGATTTTCACATATTCAAAAGTGAAACAATCCCTGAGTATGTAATGATACTGAAATATAACTCTGTTGGGGACCATACGAGTTTGCTGGAGAACCAACTCATTAGTCTGAAAATGTATAAATGGAGGAAATAATTAAGCATTTAACCCAACTTTCCTGTAAAAACTGTACCATAGGGAAATTTCTTCTTTATAGAAGTATTCTATCTAACACATGAAGAAGGAATGATAAAATTAAAATATCACAGTTTTGTAATCCCCCAGCGAAATAATGAATCCTGGCAATAAGCAACAAAGGACACTAACAAGAAAGAGAGAGAGGGCAAGAGAGAGAAAGAAATGGAGGAAGACACACACATTATGTGTCTCTTGATGGAAGGGCCCAGCACACCCATGAAGTGTAAAACTCTGAATCTAATTAGATCAAGACTCTGGATCTGTAAACTATCAATTAACAAGGTACCCAGAGGTCAAGTGAGTATTTTAAATGATTCCGTGAAAATGGAAGCAGCATCGTCTATACTGTGAAAAAATCTGCAAAATAAATGACCAGCTGCTTAGAAAACAAATCAATTACAAAAGAGATGGTATGGGACCTATGGAATAAAAAGACAAATTACCTATAAACTAAATGCACTGTATCTTCCTGATTTCCATGATTTTGAGTCAATGAAGCTAAGAGTTTAAAAAAAAGGAAACAGATTATCTTAAATTTTTCACAGAGGACTAATAGTATTGCCTGTATAATATAGAAAAATACCTTTTAACTTAAAGGTAAATTCTGAAATATATACAAATGAAGTAAAATGATACTGAGACTTGCTTCAAGATAATTCAGTTAGGTGAGGTGTGAATGAAAAACAGAATGCCCCACAATAGATGAGTTTTTGAAACTGGATAATGGGCACCTAAAGTTGTATCATTCTATTAACTTTTTACCTGTTTATACACTGAAATTTTCCATATTACAGTTTTTATAAAAATGAAATAACCCTACATTTTATACCTGTCATCGGGTCAGCAATGTTTACTATGGTATATTGAAGCACATGTTTATTAAGATAAGATTAATTAGCAATGTATGATCTAGATATAGATTCATTTTATTCTGTGAATATTACCAAAGCTGGTTTCGTGACTGTATTTTATTTTATTCAGAATAATATGTTAACCTGGTTTATGAAGTAGTTTTATATAATTTTTCCCATTTAATAATATATAAATAACCATAAAGAACACTCAATTTAAAGAAATTATAAGGTAAATAAGTCTGCATAAATAGATATTTTCATCTATATGGCTAAATATAACCTATATATTTGCATTTTAGATATAGATTATCTTATATATATTTTGGCTAAAGTCAGAGGTGAATATAATATATAAACATGTATATGATTACATATTCCTGCAAAAGAGATAACTAAGAGTAAGGAAAGACACAAAAATACAGAACTTTAAAATAGAATCTGTTATTGAAAGCTTTCTTTACATTTTATGGTATATTGTATAAGAATCAAGCTTACCAGCAAAATTGGAGCAATTTGAGTGACACTTATGATAATAATAAGTTTCATCTCTTTTTCATTTTGTATTTTCTTTTCCTTATGCTTTGAATTGAAATTGGTTCTTTGGGCCTTCATTTATACAAATGGGATATATTTATATACTTCATTGTTCTGTCTTAATATGGGTTTGAGTAAGATGATGAAATAGGAGTTTGGGGTTTGAACACTTAGTTTAATCGGATTACTAAATGGCCATTCAAGGACCATACTCAAGGTGTATTCCTGATAATAAATATATGTGACATGGTGGGGGGTTCCCACTTGACAAAGGACTCTGTCCTTTGCCATGGTCTGTTCAATATAACCTAGATGAGGCCTGAGAATAGTAACTCATTATCTGTCTATCTATCTATCTATCTATCTATCTATCTATCTATCAGCTATCTATCTATCTATTTTACATAGTGAGAAAGAAAAATGTAAAATAGCACTGCATTCATTTTCCCATACTTATTTCTAATTTCCTATGGAAAACACATTTGGTGTCAACAATGAAGTTTTGCTGTACAAACAAATTAAAGGGGTTATAGTTTAGCAGTGAGGGTATAAATAATTCCTATTTAATCTGCAAAGCATGCATTAAAACTTCATGTACAAAATATAAGGCTGAAGGATGCATCCCTAGTCATTGTTTTGTTAACTGAAGAACCAAAGAGACAGAAAACCTAATTTCTAATAAATTAATCAAAGAAACAAAATAAAGCACCTTCCCTAATTGCAAGTACTCTTCAAATTTTGCAATATAACATTCTAAGATAACCCCTCAAATAAATACAAAATCAACGTAATCAGTAAAATCTAGGAGAGATTAGGACAGTAACAAAGGCCTTTTTCCAGTTCAGATTTAAAACAGGAAATTACCACTATAGTAAAAAAAAATAAAAGACTACAAAGAATAGGAATATTTACCATTATAGTAAAAGGAAGAATGCTGTTGGTGGTCACATGGAGAGAATCCTTTCCCTAGGGATAAGCTCCCAGAGAGAGCATAGATAAGGCCATGGAGCACTTAGTCAGGAGGGAAAAGACAGTCAACATTACTGAACCATTACCAAAATAAATAGGCAAACAATAAAAATATCTGATTAGTTAAAAGAGCCTTGAGGCAGGAAGCAGCCATCCAAGTGAAAACAGGATTATGTGTTACAAGGACAATATGAACCACACAGTAAAATTTCCGACAGAACCAGAATTATTACCTTCATCACAGAGGTAAAAGTTATTACCGTTTGATTATTGAGAAAGAACAGGAGAGTGTTAATTAGCAGATTTCACTGAATGTCTTTTGCAATTCATTATATATAAATAAGCAGTAATGAGAAATTTAGAGATGGAGGCGCTCAGTTAAGTCACAATCCCTGACCCACAGAAACTGTGAGATCATCAATGTTTATGGTTCAAGCCTGTGAAGGAGGAAGCCATTTTCCTCCGCCCTTCTAGGTTTTTTGGCTGGTCTGATAAGTAAACCTAAATGAGACAGTTTAGCAAGAGAAAATAACCAGCTTTAATTGCATACTCATACATACCTATGGGAATTCTACATGCATAAGAGAGCCAGAGACCCCCACCTACATGAGATGTTCAGAGACAGAAAGGTACAATGAAGTATATATGGCATCCTGAGCCAAGGAGAAAGGTAAGATGCCCTGGGGCTTCAGAGGGGAAGAAGGTCATTTGCAGAACAATAAGAGCATGCACAGCAATTTGAAGTTCACTCTGCCCTATAGACAGGTCTTAAAAGGCTATGTCTGGTATCAACTCCTGTAATGAGCAAGGTGCTGTAGATCAGAGTCTTCTAGGTAGTTGAAGGAGGGGCAGAAGCTTCTGCTGAACCCACAGTCTCCGTTGCCTTCAGCTCAAAATAATGCACATGCTAAAGCAACACATTTGGGGTGGCCAATTTCAACCCCCTTTTAAGCTACATGGCAATAAATTACTAAAACGCATGCTAAGGCAGAGTCTTCCTAAGTCATTAGTTTATTCTGCACAGAGCTTATACAGGGCCTTGCAGGTAACAGCCACAGAACCCCTTGCTTACCACAGCACCTGGGTGATACTAGATGCCCAATAAATATGTCAGATTAATACTATGAATAATAACAGTCCAAATCTACTGATGTTAACAATGTGCTAAACATCTTTAAGTGTCTCACATGCATTTACACTTTTAATATCCCAACAGCCCTGTGCAGTAGGTTCAGTCATTACCCCCATTTTACAAATGAGAAAGCTGAGGTCTGTGGAGGGTAAGAAACTCCAAGATGACAGTTTCTGAGTCGCAGAGTCTGTAATTGAGCCCGAGGAGTCTCACTCTAGAATATAGCGATTTTAGCTAGTGCATTTTACCGCTTCCATGTGAATTGATGAAATGAATACTTGTTCAACGAAAGAACAAATCACCTGATTATATATAACACTTAGACTTACATATTTAACATTTAACTATAATGTCCATTATTCCCACTTGATATATAACAAGCACTACTTAGGAATGCTAAAGCTGTGGTCTCTGAACTATTTTTGTGAACATAACATTTGTTTAAAAATATGTGCCCAAGTATGTTCAATATATGTATACTTATTTAATAAATAAATACCAAGTATTATATTAGATTACATTAACATATAATTTAAATACCAGTGCCACTGTACCACTATATTAACATATTATAAAAACACAAACTCTAGATTGATAGATGATTGATAGATAGACAGATTTTATTTTTAATCTAGAACTCACTAGATGATATTGCATAGCCACTGAGCTGTATTCATCTGGGGAGACTACTGCTTAATAGAAAGTATTATAAATTTATAAGATATGCCTCACATCCTCATGAAATAAGAAATCTAGAAATATGAATCTTTGGACCCTCCTTTTTTTCTTGCCTTCTCTCTCCAAAGAACACTTGTATGCCTTTTCAAATAAAATATGTACTCTTTGATGTAATTCTTGAAAGCATAAATATAACATTTATTTCCCTAATGATTTTCTCAATTCTACTTATCTAACATTGATTCCCCCCCCCCTTCTGTGTGTAATGTAGCATAAACCAATAGGCTTTACTATTGTTTCTTTCCTAAATCTGTGCACCTGCGCCATCGGTCATGCCAAGGAGAACTAGCACAGGTTTAGAGTAAAAACCAATAACACGCTAGGAAGATGGAGACAAGACAGCTTAGAAGATTGATTCTAAATTATGGGGCTGCTTACTGATCTGCAACCACCCAAATTCTTACAGCTTGACAGCTGATTAGTGAGCACAGGATAAACCACAGGCTGGCCTTCAGGACCTAAATGAGGGCAATTTGCACAGTTTGTGGTACAGTTACCTCAGAAAGGACTACAAATCATAATCTTTTGAACTAAAAGATTGAAATAGTTCCATTTCTGAGTTGTTCCATCCTTAAAATGGGCATAAGGGCATCTACAATCTTAAGTTCGTTCCAATGATGGTCAGATGAATTAGCATACTTGGAAGCTGGTTAACGGTTAATAGTATACAAATACAAAACATTACCTTAGTTACTATGATTATTTTTGGAATAATGCTATTTTAAATTTTACTGCTTTAAATTTCTCTTAATTTTTTTTTTAAAAATAGCTTTTCAATTCACAAGAGGGTTACAAGAATATCACCAAAGTCCGCACACTTTACTTAGATTCCCCAATTGTTAACATTTTGTCTCATTTATTTAATCATTGTATGTTCACTCTGTGCACTTTCGCAGGCACACTTTCTCTCTGAATTATTTGAGTTAGTTGCCTCAATCTGAGAGTAAGATGAAGACATCAGCTTTTTATCCTACACATTTCATGGTGTATTTCCAAAGAACAAGGCATTCTTTTATGTAACTATAGTTTAGTGAGCAAAATCAAAAAAATTAATATTGATGTAATACCCTTGATCCAACTCAATGACTATATTCAAATGCTGACAATTGTCCCAAAAAAGGTCCTGTATAGCTATTGCTTCATTGCAGACTCCCTTTTGGGATGGTGTGTCAGCCTTTTAAAAAGGTGTTTGTTTTTTTCATATTTTAAAAGCACAAGTTAATTCTCCCATATACTATCCTTCCATTTTTCTGTCTGTATGGCCTTAATTTATATACCTGAACAGCAGTTATTAGGATAGGATTCTAAGGCTATTTTTGGAGTTATACAAGAAGTGGATAGGCAATATGCTCTTTGCTATTCCTGATGAAAACAAAAGTTTTGTATGTTTCTTTGGATTTTTTAACAACACCATTTTACTTTGGTTCTTGTTAAAAGCTCTTAGGGTTTTTACCAAAAAAAAATCAAAATAAATAGTGAACACTGATACCAATTTGAGATCCATTGTGTTTTACTCAATATATTAAGAAGCATTATCTAGATTTGCACACACGTCTATAAACATGTAGTTGTATTATCTGATGCTTTCCATAGACTTGAGACCTAGTGCTGAACTCATCTTTTTCATCAAATACTGAAGAGAGGTGTTCATTCCTACAAAATGCCACACTGTAGATAAGTATAGTCAGATTTTTCAGTAGGTATCCTTTGGTACTTTAAAATACATAGAGTAATAGAAAGAGAGGGTAATATATTAAGGATGTGTTTCTTTAGGGAGTCCCAGACCCAAACAATAGCTCCAAGTGTCTGTGAAACTGTCCCATTATTTTGAGTTAAAAATTCAATATGGCCACATTTCTGGGATGGAAATTCAGCAAAGACCAAAGAAGAACCTCAGATGCCACTTCCATTTAATCCTGTTGAATATAAATTACTGATTTCTGCATACTCTCTGGTTACACAAGATGACAATCACAGCTAAACCCATCTCTCAAAAACATAGGCCACTGTTTCCAAATATAGTAAGTTCTCACCAGCCTCATACTAAGCTTCTCTGTATTATACTGTATTTCATGGGCAGTGAAATGGCAGTCCTTGAAGCAATCCTTGACCTCTAACTCCCCCAAAATATATGGACTATTTGGGTTGTTCTAGTCCCTTTGTTACTTTGCATATTTCCAAGCATTGGAACAAAGCAAACATGGTTTTAATTTTCACCTGCCAAGATGCTGAAATCAATTTCACTGTGTTCAATAAACAACTTACTGTGCGTAGATGAGTAAATTTTATCTGCGGATGAATAACAATGGAATATTGCAGTTAAAATAAACCCGATATATGTAAAAAATACTTTTCCTTTCATGAACATCTTCCTAGGTAATCATATATAATAGGAAAAGTGAATATTTCTTATGATGTTGTGCATATAGGGTAAAACACATGACGATGTAAGTCATGCTCTTCATACTAATGTAGTTTATTTTCAGTAAATTGTTAAAAAATACTCCTTAGACTAGTTCACCTTTCAGTGCAGATTTAATCTATTAATCAAAGTCACTTTCTCTTTGGTCATTTATTCAGTCAACAAACTCTTTTCCATTACCTACACAGTACAAGATATGATCCAAGACAATGGGAAAATATAGATGGATTAAGACATATGGCTTCCTTCAGGGGACTGACAGTTTAATTAGTGAGAATGACATATCATCAGACTATGAACGCAGTGTGATAAATGCACAGGTTCCCTGATTTGGGGAGAAGTAATATAAAGTTCCATCCTCTTTATAACCTCCTCCCCCTTCCCAGTCTAGGTTAAGGAGCCTTTCTCTGTACCCTCATGCGAATATGTGTATGTTTTTATGGTGGTCTTTACCACACTACATTAAAGCGTAAATCCTTGCTAGCTGTGACTTTGACCAAGAGACACAATAAAGTCAGGTTCCTTCTTTTTAAATGAGGATAACTTATCAATTTATCACTGAATGAAAAATATCTGTTACATATTGTTTTAAGAGCAATATTATATTATTAATATTACCTCACTCAAAGGGTAATGTGGGGACTAAATAAATAAATTGCATAAAGCATTTAGTCCATTAAATAGCACATCCTAAAAAATATTGGCAATATAATTATTATCACTGCATAATTAGTAACAACTATTTTTTAGAGGTTTTCTATATTTTGTCAAGCATATTCTAAGTAAGATTTTTCTTTTCTTTTTTTTTCAAATCTATGTAACATTTTTTTTTTCTCTTCTCTATTATGAAAACTTTAACATCTTAACGAAGCTCAGATGAACAGGTCTGTTTATTTCCAGAGTTAGATGAAGAGGTCTATTTATTTCCAGAGTTTCATAGTTTTTAATTATTGCCATTCTTCTCTAAGGCCTAGTTCATTATCTGATGCACAGAAGGAGGTTTATACATGGTTTTCAAATAGATTTCACGAATTTCAGCCAGTTACAACTGTAGTCTATTCAACTTATGGATGATTAAACTATTCAGTGAACATTTTTTTTCTTTTGATATGTGTGTTTCTCTCTGTCACCTGCAAGAATATCCTCTGCTGAAAAAGAAGAGAAGCCACTGAATTCTGTGTCTCCCCAAAATTGGGTATATGGGGTTCAGTTTTTACTCCCAAATAGAAACTTAGGGAAGACTTTCATTTTGGAAGTCAGTTCCTCTGGGCTACAGGCAATCAAGAAAAAAAAAAACACTTAAAATAAATATTTTATAATAAATTTGCTTATTTTAAAAGTATTGCATTGAAACAATTGCCTTCTATATACCAAATAATATCTCATAATATCACTTTCAGAACTTTGGTTTAAGAAACATTTCATTGCCTGATTTTTACTCTCTTAATAGATTTGTATGTCTTAGATATTGCAACCTTGCTACAAAATGCCACAATTTTAATATGACCAATGTTTGATAAGTAATATTCAGTGCATAAAAAAATACCAAAGACACGTAATGTGTAAATTCTGTATCTTTTTTTATTGAGAGATACATCATTAACCTTTTATTACCTTCTTTTCTTCTGCATAACGCTTCTTCAGTATGAATTTGCACTGGGACACACAGTTATTAGACCAGATTGAATGAAGCAAGCATCACAAAATAGATTTTTTTTTTCCTTACACTAAATCCCAAAGCAACTGTTGTCATGCACTAGAGTAGCCAGATATCCAGGACTCTGATTATATTTATTGACTGTATTTGAGACCTGTCTTAATACACACACACACACACACACACACACACACACACACACACAATGCCTTGCCACCCAGTGGCACTTTCATATTATTGTGTCATTAATGAGTGGTCACCACTTCATGAAGGAGAAGCCTCAATTATCTATTTATTCCAGTTCAGCATCTTTTTTTGTATCCGAGCCACTCCTGACTTGCAGTCTTGCTTTCCCTACCTCCCTGAGCTTTGAAGCATTCATATGAGTGGCTGTGCAAAGCAAGAAGGAAAATAAATGTTGGGACTTGAGCAGCTGTGACAGTGCTAAGGTTAAGCCTGGATGTGAAAATACCATAGTGGAGCCCTCAAAACTCAGAAAAGGTTTCTGGGTGGAATTCAAACTCCATCTGAATTAACTATATTTTGAATTGTTCTTCCAAACCTATTGACCCAAACACATTATAAACATCCAGGGGGAACAAGTCTACTTTTGAACCCTTCTCGTAAGCACTGAGATCAGAGTTTTGGGATACAAAGAGCTAGACCCTAGTCAAATGATTACTCTGTATTACTTGTTCTTTATCTAAGACAGCGCTAAACTGCATTCATTGCTCATCCTAGTTTCAGTCGTCTGTTGGTGAGATGCTTTTGTCCTTCCTTCTCTCCTGCAATTTCTAAACAGTTCTAAGTTCTTTCTATTTTGGCAAAATCTGTTCAGGGGTCGTGGGGCATAGCTATCACACAGATATTTACCCACAACCCACAGCCAGTCTCGGAGTTCACAACAGGTCACAGTTTCATGAGATGCATGTGGATTTCTGATCGTACTGATTTCCCCTAGAGACAGAAATGCTGAGCAGCAGTGACATTTAGTTCAAAGCAGGTTCAGTGAGCAGGAGGAATTCCCCTTTATTCTCTAACAACAACATTAGGACATAAAGCAAGTGTGAGCTCTGGACAGAGATGTCCTCATGAGAATTCTGTGGGCATCACATGTTCCATTGGTTATATGTGCTCTCTAACTTCCTGGTAAGATGCACACAGATCTTCATGTGACTTATGTAAGCATGAGGGACAACTATCACAGTTTACTGTTTACCATCTCAAGGCATATAAGAAAGGGGCAATTCATTCATTTTATGGTGAAGATTAGGGGGCTTTTGTTGTTCATGGAGGGATTTGACTAAGAGTTTCTTTAAACACTCAGGTTGTAATCCCTTCTGTATTAACAACCAGCTATGTAACCACAATGAAGCCAGCTTACCTCTTTAGTCTTGTTTATTTACTTACAAAATTGAAGTGTTGAACAGGATGTTCTTAATGGTATCATCTCCCAAACAAACAAAACTATGATTATATGTCTTGTTAAATAATTCAGCAAGAGATTTAGTTCTATTCGATGAGAAGTATATAACCAATGTTGCTTGTTTGGCAGTGTGCTAGACGAAGCTGAGTACCACTTCTCTGTGCAGCAGAGACACAGGCGAGTTAGATTCCCAGGCAACCAACAAGAAAAAGACACAAATTAATTAGAGACAAAGAAGGGAATAAAAACATAGTTCCAGAGTTGACCGTCAATAGTACTGTGAAGTTGAGTCCAGGACACTTTCATTCTTTATTTCTTGATGCTTCTGCTATTTTTATTTTAGTTTTTCCAAGCACTCATTACCCCATCCTCCATAATGCGCCATTTTCCCTTCTCAGCTAGAGTACTCACTTGCAGAGAGCACTCAATACCTCATATTGTATTGCTTTCAAACTGTACTACCTACTTTAAAGCTAAGATACATTTAAAGAGGCAACGAAGAAAAATTTAAGCAAGGGCTTTGCAGAAAGTTTTATTAATATATATATTTTCAGTAAAGAAACTTAAAGATATTGATAGATGTTGACAAATTAGCTTCCAGGAAGATTATACCCTTGTGGGAGAGTGTCTGCTTCTCTGAATTTCAACACTTTTATTTTAAACCTTCCTAAAGGTGTTTCGTTTTAATTTGCACTTCTTTGATGACTATCAAGGTGGACTGTTTATTAACCATTTATATTTCTTATTGTTTGAGTTGACTGTTCATATCCTTCCCCATTTTCCGATCGGTGTATCCATCTTTTGTGCTGTTTCACCTGGCTCTCTGTAGCAATGCCCTAGCAGATAACTCAGCATTAAAAATAATAAATCTCTAAAGTGAGCATAGTCCAGGCTGCAAATTGATATTTTCCAGGTATCAAGCATGTTAGAAACAAATTTATTTTATTTTGAAAAATAAAAGGGCTGATTTTTTTTTTAACAGTTTTGAACCAACCAAATATTATTCCCTTTCTCTACATGAAAGGGGACTGGACTGAGAATTAAATAAATACTTGATAGAAAGATTCATGTGTGAACTTGAAACAGAGAAAAAAATCTGATTAATATGCAGTATTCCCACATTGTCATTGGGTTACATTTTATCATGGATGATTTGATCTGCTTTTCCTAAGTTACAGAGAGGAGTGATTTTTCAAGGTTTTACTGTCAATCTTTCTGAGTTGAAAAGCGAGCATAGGACCAAGGGTTCATCCACACTGGGCTTGTGTTCTCTTTTGTGTGGCAGAAACTGCTGTCTAGAACTCACAGGGAAAATAAAAGCCACCAGCTCCCTCTGGGACCAGGGCTTGTGCTCATTTATGTACTCTTCTGAGGTTGCTTCTTAATCTCTATTTGAAAGTAAAACAAACAAAAAAAGAAAGTAGAATAAAATAAGCTAGAGATTATGTGATCAATAGGAAGAGATAAAACAATAAAAATAAGCTAATCCATTGAAAGCATGGAGCCAGACAAAGAGAATCACAACCACCAATTCAGGTAGGTTTGTTATCTAACATTTTTATAAGCAAAAACAATATAAACCATCTAGAATGTAAAGCCTGCTATTCAATTCATACACACTTTTAAAGAAAGGGTTGCAGAGCATATGTTTATGTTGTACAATCAACCTTATGGTCTAGGTCAGCTAATATTACTGCTCTCTCCTACGACACCCATGGTAGATGTCATTAATCAATCCGGCATTGTTTTTTTTTTTTTTTTGACTGGACCTAGGAAAAGCCTTAGATTGTTTTTCAACAGAATTCTCCAAGTAGCCATTATCAATCAAGCAGTTGACATCTGAGTGGAAAATTATCGTCATTTCAGTGCCTGACTCATCTCCTAGAGGCTTGTACAGTTTCATCAACTTAGAGTTAGACAAAACAGTTTGCTTATATGCAACAAATTGATTCTTTTCCTAAAGTTAGCAGCTTCCTGGCATGGCCACCTTTCTCAGCTCTGTAACGTGCCTCACTCAAGGCAGAGCTTCCTAACTAGAATACCCAGACATACCAGTAGGTCAAAAGGGGTGCATATATGTGTAAGTTATTGATATCCCAGTGCTCAAAGGGTCACTTGGAACCTAAGATGCCAGAAATCCTCTGGCCATAAGCAGCTACATCTGTACCAAAGTTAATTTTTCCTATACATACTAAGCAAAAGATGAATGGTTTTGCTTGAAATAGTGGACCAACCAATCCCAACCTAGTCAGAGACATTTATTAGTGACTGGGTGGTTCCTTTTTTGGTTGTCTATTTGTTTTTTAATCTTGCCTCTAAATGTTAGAGACATTTTTTTTGAAATCCTCACAATAAAGAGCTCAATTTTCAGAGAAGATTGATATTTGAAAGTGAACCGCATATATATACATATATGTATATATATATATATATATATATATATATATATATATATATATATATATATATATATATGGAGCACACAACACACACACACCCGCACACACCCGCACATACCCGCACACACACATGCACATGTATTCCCCACATTATCTCATTCTGAGATTGACCTGGCTGTACTTGGAGTAGGAATACATTATTAGGTGTTGCACTTTGCTACAGCATAGCTATTTCTTGGTATAACTCCTGGCATTCCAGCATAAAGTTCCAGTAGAAAATCATGAGTATTCAAGGAGTATAATTTGATAATCTAGTCGATTTTGGTGGCAGATGTTATAAAACGTAACTGAAATAAGCTTCTCATGGAGTGACTTCCCTTTCTCATTTACATCTACTTAACATGTATTCTATGATTTCTAGACACCAATACTTATGCTGCTAGGTTGAGTTGAATTAGTATGCTGATAGGAATATATTGTGTCTTCTTCAGATGTGAAAAGTATGTGTGTATTAATCTTTAACCTACAGGTGTGTGAGTGATATGAGGCACTGAATGAAAACCAGCTGAGAAACGTGAAACAATGTAATTTACATAATAAATATAAACAAACTACAAAGCCAATAAAAAGCAAATTGACAAAATTAATTTAATGTGACAGATGATTACTTTATAAGAAAGCAAATAATGCTTACATCATAAAAGTGAGCTGATTCTTTGAGCCAAACAGACTAATATTTCTTCCTACCTCCTGTCTTTGTGTCCTTCAATACATTTTGAGAAACTGCTTTCGTAGTGATCATTATAAATGATCTGCTTTGAATCTTTAAATGGCCCCCCGCTGCTTACTAGAATGACTCAGACTTCTAACGTTAGTAAACAAGGTCCTTTTTATCATAGAAAGGGTTGCAGAGTATATATTTATGTTGCTGTACAATCAACTTTAAATGGTCTACATCAGCTAATAATGCTATTTTCTCCTACTGGGCCCATGGTAGATGTCATTAATCAATCGAGCGTCATCTGTGTGAAAATAGTCTCTAGCCTCATCTGTATGAAAATAGTCAATATTTATATAGACAAGTCTGTATTATTTGTATCTGTAGTATCTGCAGCCCTCAAAGATATCATGCTGTTTCTCTTTTCAGTGCCTTTCCAACATACTCTTCCCACCATTACCCGAGTTTACATTATACTAGAGAATGGCCACTTCTTTAGGATCAGGTTTGAACATCTCCTGAGAAACCCTTTGAAATATGCTGTTCACTCTCCTTCTCCAGGTCTGAATAAATTGGTTCTCCCAAAACCCTGTGCATTCCTCTTTGACTGGACCTACCACTCTGCTGTAAATGATTGGCTTATTCTTTGTCTATGAGTTCTTTGAAAAAAAAAGGACAGTGTTATGTTAATATCCATGGCACAAGCTTAGAACCTTATACTTGTAAATTCTTCATAAATATATTTGAAGTTCACCAATGAATGAGCTCACATTCTTACAGTTACCTCACATGCTATTTTCTGGTTTGAGCTTTAATTTTAGTCTAGTTTTGTTTTGGATCACATGTGGTGTGTATGTGTGTCCTCACAAGACAAATAGGGAAGCAGGATAAAAGTGGTTTAATGTAAATGAATTCTTTCCCTAGATGGTTTCTGTGAGATTTCCTTTGCCTTTTTTGTTTGTTTGTTTTGTTCTCACTCAGTCTTTTATGCATATTCCCCAACTCTCTCCATCCTGTCTGACCGGTGCCAAACCTTTTAGCGTCTCAGAGACTTTTCTTTTGAAGCTCTGCAGTAGAGCCATCCTAGAGGAATTGTCCGTGGAGCTAGATGAACTATTTATCTTGTAGAAGGCCAGTAGAGGCTTTTATTTTGCTGCCATAAAATGTCAGGTCAGGCCAGTATGTAGGCATGCATTTAATTCTTTGAGTGGGTATCAGATAGATATGCCAACAAACAAACAAACAAACAAACAAACAAACAAACAAACAAACAACACTACAACTTTTGGTACTAAAATAGATATCTCATTAGTAAATGAATAATGTATTGATGAGCAAGTATGTATATGTTGATATCTCCTATTTTATTTTACTAGTCAATAGGCTGTCTTTAAAATTTCAAACAATCAGTACAATTGAAAGAAAATAGGAAATATTTGTTATTTTTTTACAAAAATAAAGTGAGAAACGTCTACTCAAATAACTAATGATGGGGAATTTTTTTGTCTGTTTGTTTTAACTATTTCTAAATTTGGTGAGGAGTAATTTTTTTTTTTTTTTTTTTTTTNAGCCATCCTGCTACCTTTTGGCAGCTCAGCGACAGCTCAGCTTGGGCCAGGCATTGAACCGCTGTTGCTCAGAGCTCAATCTCTTGAGCAAGCTCTTAACCAACTGAGCCCCTGGGCCGACCCGAGGAGTAATTTTTAAAGAATTTATCAGACATCATTGACATACTCAAAAAATCAGCTGCCACAAAGATTTAGTTATGCAGAAATCCTAAACTCATTCAATATGAGAACTAAACCAAAATTGGAGGCCACCCTATGAATTCATTAGTTTTTAAATTTAATTTATTTGTTTATGGTACAAATTTTTATCAAGTGTCAAACATATGCCTGCCATTCATTCAGACCTGGGAATAGCAGTAACAGAAAAACCTGTTGGTTTACTAAGTACACTCTCCCTCAGCCTTATTGGCAATAGTTCTGTAAGGCCATGCATGTAATTAGACTCTGAAATCATTTTGGAGACTAGATGGTGTAAATTAAAATATCTTGATTTGGTTTCTGGACCCAGTCTGAATAATATAAAATCACAATTCCTCACACTCTTACCTGTGAGCCATTTCCTGGCAGTTCCTGGAATAAGACAGTGTAGTGGAAACAGCAGCCGTTGGCGTTGGAGTGAGTAGGCCTGTACACTGATCCTCACCAACCCAGCCAGAAACCGGTGCTGAGATTCGGGATTAGGGACTGGACTTCACACTTCTTCTAGGAATAAAATTAGATTTTCTCCAAATATGCTTCCCTGTGACTCTGTTCACAGAATCTAATAATTTGATAATGAAAACCGCCCCTTAATCTGTAAATAACTGCCACTTCACCTGCATTTCCAAACATCTGATAGCCACAATTTACCTAGGAAGGTTATTTGCAAAAGCCATGAGTGTTCCAGCCTTTCTCCAAACAAGAGCAGGACCAAGGCAAGTAAAGTCGAGGGTCAGAGAATGTGTACATTGACTGGCAGAACACAGACTCTGTTAGCAGCTGTTCATGTAAGACAGTAACTAGATTTAAATACTCGGTGACACGAAAACTTTGATACAGAAATAAGAGCGATAGGTATCACCGGTTAGAGAACCATATAATGTAAAACCCTTTATCCTTGCTTCTATAAACAGTTGAATAAATCTAAGGTTGCACTTCTAAATGAAATTTCATTCCAAGCTACATCTGAACCAAGTAGAAATGGCCTCATCTATCAAGGACCATCAGCACTTCACTCCTGCCCATGTGCTAGGATAAATTACTTTGACAACACACATTTCTGGGAACATCATATTTACTGAGAATAGCAATTAATCAACTCACATTTGTATTTGAATGAAATGTGTTTCCAGGAAAATGTTTTAATTTTATTGTGCCTTTTATAATTTCACTAGGCAAATTAGATGACTTGAAATAGAAAATGGATTTTCAAAAAAGTTATTACTTGAGGCTGCAATCTACACAATCACCTAAATCCAACTTTATCTTGTGAGGCTTCATTTTACTGTAACTCACGCATAAATAGCTACACACATTTTGATTCATTTTAAGCTTGTACCACTTGTCTGTAGTAGCTATATAAAGTAATAGTTTTCAAAATTTAAAATGTAATTTCAAGCACCTTTTAAAAATAAAGTCAATTTACAGATTAGTCTTTTGTGTCATTTTCTGTCCTTTGATTTATAATTTTATTTATATGAGAAGTTATTATTGTAAGACCCTTTTACCATTTATTGTAATAAATAATTATTAAGTGACATTCAAGGAAATGCATAATTTTAAATTGAAAAAAAGGGGACTATGCATACTTTATTGAACTCATTTTGAGTAGGACATGTAACAATAGTCTGACTCTCCTCATTATTAGTAAGTATGCCAAACTCTTAAGTTACTGAAATTAATTTAAGTTTTACATAACATAACATTTTTGCAAATATGGAACTCTGCCATAAATTATTGTTACTTAAAAACCGGGTAGACTTTTATCATGATAATTTCTTATGCATAATTAAATGTGTTAATATTTTCTTTCTAATTTATTTTGCATACATTAAAATTTATCAATCCTAATGCCTTAGTCACTTCTTTACAGACATTTTGTTAGCGAAATAACAACTGACAGTAATAGAAACCTTCACTGAGTACCTTCTAAATGCTAGGCTGCCAGATCTTGTACTAAATAATTTGTGAGCAGTATCTCATTTAATTTGTCAATAATCCTATGAGGTAAGTACTATAATGTAATTAATATTGTTTTATTAATTATTTATTTTTTAGTGATTTTAAACCTCAGTATGTTGGGGTATATTCCCTTATAGTTTATTATTAGTACTAGAGATTATTTGCAGCTGTCTTCATTTATTCACATGTATTTTTTTTTAATTTTATTGGGGAGCAGCCTTGGTCATTGGTTACATATTGCTTTCATGCTACAATGGCATAGTCGACGCTTTTAGGGAGTGTGCAGCTCACAGTGGTCCATGCGGGGATCGAACCGGCAACCTTGGTGTTATCAACACCATGCTCTAACCAACTGAGCTAACCACCGGTCACACCCTGTATTATTTATTTATTTATGTATTTATTTATGTATTTATGTATTTATGTATTTATTTATTTATTTATTTAAATTGAGTACCTGCTAAGGGTCAGGCAGTTCTATAAGTGCTGTGGACATAACATTTGCTAAAGATGTATTAATGAATAGGACAGACACCAGGTGTCTACCCTCATGGAACTTATATCCTACAATTGCAAGAGAGGTACCAAACATATACAAAAAATATGATGATTTCAGGTAGTGGTTACTAACTGCCATGAAGAAAATAAAATCAGGTAATGGTTGGAGAATGACAATAGGGAGTAACAGGTAAGGGAGGAGGGGTAGGTGATCTGAGGAAGTAGCATTAAAGCAGACATAACAAGGGTATCCAAAGGGAAAGCATGGGAGAAGACCCTGAGTAGGAATAAGCTTGTTATTTTCAAGAAACAAGCAAACCAAAAAAAAAAAAAAAATGGCCACTGTGAGTTAAACTTGGTGACTAAGATAGAGAATAGTATAAAATTAGGTGAGAGAGAGTTGGGCAAGAAGTAAATCAGGCAGGGACTTGTAAATTTTAGCTTTAAAGTTTGTATTTTTAGCCTGTTAAGGACAGTTACCCAAAGCTTGGATTTAAATACAACAGCATGACTTCTAGGGGAGAGTATCTTTAATTATTTTCACATCTGACTAAGGCAAAATATTTAGCAACTCTGTAAAACTAATAGAAGTTAATTTAGAGAAAACTGATAAGGCGAGATGATTCTCTCTGTCCAGTAAAAAGATGGAATCGGGCCCAGGCTGCCACTTAAGTGATTTCTGTCTTGTAGAAGATCTGATAGGGTGATATTCTCCATTACTTTTTGTTTTAGTACAATTTATTAGTATCAGTACCATTATTTTTCAATGTGTTTTAATCATTGCTCCTTTTACAAGTGATTTGGTTCTATGTCTTAAACACTTACTGTGTAAACATTGGGTCTCCTTTCGCTATCCTCCATATTGGCCTTCTAGCCTCACTTTGCTGTGACCTTCTTGTCTTTTCTTTTTGAAGTTAATTACTGATTGCTTTTTAAAACTATTTCTCACTCTTCATTATTCTACCCACCTTCTTCACATATTGTGCATTCTTTTTCTATTATTTTGTTATGGCTTTCTATTTTGTTTTTTTAAAATAAAAATCATAGCTTTTGCATTCTATTTAAGATGCCAACTAGTTCCCTGACATTTTCTTTTGATTTTTATGCTAAATAATTTTTCCTCTTACTTACACTGAAACAAAGCTACATTATGTGATAATAACTGACTGATGCCCAGGTCATATCCACATTCATTTTAAAGAAAAATCTTCTTATCTTTTATCTACTAGATTGTTTCATAATCTGATGCCAAGTAAAGCACTCTAAATGCTTTATAATTGTACCTTGACATTACAAACCTCAATATGTACTGTGACAACTTTTCCCTATGTTTTATATATATTTACCTGGGAAAAATATATTTCCATAATTCAATATAAGTCCTCCTTTCTTTCATGTATTTATTTTCTAGAAATTATGTTTTCCAAATAAATATAGAGGAAAACATAGGTAGTAGAGGCAGAAAATGGGAAAAGCACCATGCTTGCTTTAGAAGGCAGTAGTCAGACATGCAACCAATGAATGGATTCCGGATGATATAAGTTTTATCTGTAATCTTGAATGCATAAAATTGACTTATTTTCTTTTTTCTGCCAATAAACCATAATAAAGCTTCCAACTGATTTCATGATTAAATCATTGAACATTATTTTAATTATATCTAATTTATGGCTTTTTTTCTCAACTTTGTGAAGTCAACCATAAAACATTAAGAGGTATAAAAGCTAATAGAAATGTTTTCAATTTTATAACTGGGTAGCATTCTAACTTTCTAGCATTCTAATTTTCTTTGATGCCTTTGAAATAATAAAACATCCAGATAACACTTGAAATACATTTTGATAGATTTTAAAAGACTAGCGATACTAAGAATGTACAGAATGTTCCAGAATGAATAACACAATAATGCCACTTGAGCAATCATAGAGGCTACCTTATGGTAAAATGGATTGGTCTGGTTTATTTATTTCAATATAAAATGTGTCATCATCATCCTAATGACCTTGTATTATCTTTATCAAAATTCTAAAATTTGCTTCTCTATTTTTGTCTTCATTTGAATAAATAATGATCAATGGAGACTTTTTGTTGTGCAGCAAATAATTATGTAGTAGAATAGGTAGTAAAACAGATTGAAAGAATTGGGCAAACTAGGGTTACAGATTGCTGATTTTTTATAGAAGCTTAGTAGATTTATTCATAAACTAGAATCAACCTTCATTTGTTTTTTCTGATGTTGTTTATAGATATTTATAGCATACCCATATAACTTTGTCAATCAAAACTTAGTTTTTATCTAGTTTACATTAAATTTCTTATTTTAAAATACATATATAATATCCCATTTTATTAAATAACTTAGTTGTACATGAAGATTTTTTTTCCACATGAACTCTAAGTTGTTTTCTGTAAGTTCTGAATATCAACTTTAGATATTTAATTTTAATACAGAGTTTTTTTAACCTTAAACTCTGTAGTTTTTGAGGTATTGATGGAAAAATTTCTAAAAGTCATTAGGAATTTTCTTTTACATTTTGTTACTTTATAGAAAAAGAGAAAGAGAAAACATGTGAATTGAGCTAAGTACTTATCTACTTCTTGCAAAAGTTGTCTAAAATTTCATTGATTTATAAATGTGTTCTATTGTTAATTCTAAAAATACTTGCAACCACCACTTGGATTGATTTGCCTCAATGAAATTGTAGGTTGAGTGAATCTCACCTAAATTTTGTTATCTTGCGTGTGAAAAATTTTATATCTATGTTAAATTTAAATTCAAGTGGGATTTATATAATCCAAATTATATGTTTGGAGTGTAATGTATACATATAAAACTGTAGTACCAAAGTGCAATTTACCTTTACTTAATGAGGATAATTTTTTTCCTTTTTTTATTTCAACTTCCCTGCACCAAGAAACTACTAAATTTTTTCAGATGACTTGCAAATTTATTAATTTACATAGTTAAACATTTTTATTTATATAAAAAGAGGTAAATATGAATGATCTGTTGAATGCATTTTAACTAATTTACTTTGTGAGCAATTTTTTTTCTTATTTCTAGGCTTATTTTAATAATGTGTAAACTTTCAGAAGGAATACCATGACTCAATGAGATTACTCATTGTTAACATACCCTTTTTTGGGAAAATGCAAAACCTAATAGTAAAACCATAAACTGCAAAGTTTTAAAAATAAAACCCACCTTTCAAAGGGAAAATTCAGGGTATACTGCTGAAATGTGAATGGCCAGATATTATTAAAAAGTAGAAAAAGAAACTAATTGAAAAACTAAACATAATTGTATAAGTGTTAAGCTTTGGAAGGAGATAGAGAAGGGTAGCATAAGTTAAGTTGTCATTTTCCTATATGAGGGAATCAATTTATATTATCTAAATATTTGATACATCTGAAAATATTCCTATGAAATTAATCATTAGATGCACTAAGGGGAAGAACACAAAGAGAGGGCCTCTGGGGGATGGGCTTGGGATGCAAAGGGGAGGGATTGGAGTCAATTACTTTGTGTCTTAAGCACAACTCTACTTATCATTTGCTGCCATGTACATGTAGTATTTTGATAATAACATTTCAAAAAGTTGGATAGCTTTTGAAATCACCTATTAAGTTTTACTACAAAGACCCTAGATGTCTGAGTTGTATGCCACCAGGAAAAAGCACAGAGAAACCCTGTATGTCCAACTGCTTGATGCGGAACCAAGTACTACAAAAGAAAACTCAGGAAACTTTCAGCATAAAGTTCTGTTAAAGCACTGGGAAACAAAGTGGGCCAAAATATGTAATATCTCTGTCTCATGGAGCTCCCAGTCTATAGGAGGGAATGAACAATCAAATAAGTTTCCAAATAAATAAAAATGTTACAATATTTACATGGTACAGTAAGCACATATTGCTCATGGCTCCCACTTAGATTCCGTTGGAGTAGGCAAAGTCAGGGAGAACTTTCCTGGGAAAGGGAGACTCAATCACTGAGGCATGAGTAAGTTAGAGAGCTCAGCAGGTGTTTCAGAAGCAGAGTGGAATAGGTTATGATCCCATGAGTGGAACAAACATTGAAAATTGGAGGAAATGAAAGAAGCCTTCTGTATTCTGTTTACAGAGATTGAGAGAAAGCATGTTGTATGATAGAACACGAAAAGAAAATAGTAGGACACGCTGAATGGGCATATTTAGGATTCTCATCTTAAACATAAGCGCAATAAGAAACCATTGATATGTTATAAGAATCATATTTATGATTCAAAAACTTCATATTTGGAAGCAGAAGAACAGATATAGGGGGCAGTGGAAGATTATGTTAATAGCTCAGGGAAGCGATGCTGGTCTGCAGAGTAGAGGGGCAGCAGTAGAAATGGAAACAAGAGAATGGCGTTGACAAATATGTACCAGGGGAGACACCAGTATTTTCTATTAAATTGGACATAGAAGGTGTATAATTCCTTTGTTCCTAGTGCACAAATGTAGTTGATTGAAAGGGTATTGCACGAAGAAGGGACTATTGGAAGAGGAGCAGCTTTGAATTACGCTCTTTGTTCATCTGCTTTGGACACATAGTGTGATACTTGAAATATTCAGGAAGAGAGGTTAAGTAGTTTGTTGGATATGCCCATCTGAAATTCAGAGAAGAGTATGTACTGGGGGAAACATTTTGAGTCAACTCCATCTATACTCAAAGGACTGAGTGTGGATCAGATGTCTTAAGGAGAAAAATAAAGTCAAATGTAACATAGATGTAAGACGGGAAATTGGGGGATCGCCAACATGTATAAGGGAGAAGTTGAATAAGCAAATGAGAAGTGCTCAGGATCAGAGAATAATTTATGGGAAGCGGTTTCATTTGATGAAAGAACAAAGCGGGTGAGGTGGCATATGAATGTGTTCATTTGAAAAGCAGTTACCAGCTAAGATGTCCAAAAATCAGGATAAAAAATGGTTAAGTATTCTTTGCTAATGAGTTATTTTTAAAACAGCTCTGTAAAATCACCGACTAATTAGTCAGTGTTTTTGCTCAACAGTAAGAAAACAACTTGTCAGAGCCACTGGGAGATTAACTGCTCATGGGTTATTAGAGATTGTGGACAAGAAGCCAGGATGTTTGTCTGTAAACCCCAAATGCAGAAAAAATGGGAGTCAAATAATGAATTAACATGGCCAAGCTCTAAAAGCTTAGAGAAATTATTTAAATAATGGTTTGTGATAGCAAGCTTCTTCTAAATGCCCAAGGCTCCTCCCAAAATCTGAGTCCTGATTCTGGTAAAAGCCATATGACTATCTGCATTCAACATTTTCCTTGTATTTAAACCAGATTCAATCAGTACTTTAAGCTGGTGTCTGAACAAGTGTTAAGATTCTCTTTACCAATCCTTGCAGTCTCATTTTGCTTTTGATGCTGAAGATGACACAAAAGATAGTGTCCGTGTGTGTGTGTGTGTGTGCAAGCATGTGTATAGTTCATATAATTTTGTTGTGTTGGAATTTACATTGCTCTAAGCAACATATTTAATGGATAAACAAATGCTGGACTTTTTTTAAATTAGGCTTTCTTATAGGAAAGGTTTTTAATGTATAAGATAAAGGAGGCAAACTAAACTTTTAGTATTTGGATAGCTATTCACTAAAGAGTAATTCAGCCAAGCAGAGTAATAATTTTTTTTTTTTTAGCATGGGGGTGATCTTGTAGACATTAATTGTTCTTTCCAAGAAATGAACTATTTTTAAATACCTCATTTGTTGGTATTATAATTATTAAATATCAAAATGTGAAGGACAAGATCTCCAGATGGTGTTGTGAATCTTCACATTGATGAATCAGTTCCTTTACCACATAAGGCTCAAATGAGTGCTTATCTCAAGAATAGAAGAAAAGACTGAAATTTAGTTCTTGAAAAACAGGTGCACTCTTCATTTTTCTTTTGTCAAATTCTTTATAAATTTCAGCCATTCCTGAAATTTTCCATATGATCACTTTAAGTAGTTGACACCTTGGGTCACAACTTAATTCCTGGTATACATAGTAATCACACAATTTATTTTTAATTGAAAGCTCAGAACATGTGGTATATGCTAATTTTGAGCATACGCTCACTAACTGAAATGTAATTTAGAAATTCATAGTAGCCTCCGATTATACTGCCAGTCAAGCTATCCCAGAGGTCATGAAACAGAGAGACTTACAAATCAAATTAAATTTTTCCATCACATGTTTTATTTAATCAATTTAAAACACATAGGTAGAAGCAAGGAGGAGAGAAATGGGTTAGGTTAATGACTTAGGATAAGGTGCAGGCAGGTTGGAAAGACCACAAGACCTGAATCTCTGAGGTATGCTGTGTTTATAGAGTTATGAGACAAGGCAATGTAAACTAAAATGCATCTAATCCAATTAATTACTCAGACGCAGAAGAGAATAAATAATTAGTGAAATAATTCTGAAAGTGGATATAATGAGCACAATTAATCATTGGCCATAAATAATTGAATTCAATAATAATCCTGGAAGAATATTTAGTACTATAGTCACTTTTGTGTTTAAAACTCATCATCAAAATGCTGTCAACTGGAATATACGGTGCCTTCAAATATTTTTTAAGAATAAACAGTTTGGGTTCAATTAATATTGTGAAATTACATTAACTTCTACTGAATAAGATAATGAGTTTAGGAAAGCCAATTTAGTAATTATCTCAGTGCTAGCACTTCTATTAGACATAAGCCCATTAGTTCTCCACACACCCACAGAAACACTAACTTATTGGCACTAATTTGAAACTTCTAAATAGAATATTGAAATAAGAAAGAGGGAACATATATAAAACGAGGTTATTTATATAGATCTTTATAAAGGCACTTTAGAGCTGTCTGACAAGAAAAAAATAAATGTTTAGTGTTTAATGATAGTTTCATGTGTTATGAAAAATACTGATCTTTAGTAACAAGAACTTATTAAAACTGTAACTGTACACAACATCTGAGTATTCAAAGCAAATGTAGGGAAGGAAACACTTAACTTTTTATTCTACCCTCTTAGGTTTGCCTGGGACTGTGGAGATTAGATTAACAAAAGATAGATTAACAGGAGTAAAACAAATAGAAGTCTATTAAATACACATACCTTGCATACATATGAGAGTACTCAGTGATGAGTAACTCAAAAAGACGGTTAGAACTTGGGCTTATATAGCATTTTAACAAAAGAATAGTAAATTTGTAGACAAATGACAAAGGAAAAGGGCTAAATTTCTAGGGGTGACAAATTGAGGATTAGTAAATACATGGGGGAACAAATGGAACATAAGGGCTGGTTAATAAAGTTTGCTATGTAGATTTCTCTGGGGCCTCTCTGGGCTGATGAAAGATCTGGAGCTGTCTCTGGTGATAAACTTTTTTTTTCTTTTGTCTTGGTAGAGATGGGAAGGAGGATACCTTTACAAATCTGGGTCCCACTTTTAAGCAAATAGGGGAAGGCCAGAGAGCTTTTCTTGTATCTGTTTCTTCTCAATTGCATTGAACTAAAAATCATCTTTATGTCCAAGTGGCATAATTTGGGGTGCCATATTCTGCTACCCTTCACCATATATGGAAAATGTTTCTTCCGTTATGGGCTCCTGAGACTTATTAGGCAGATCTGCTTAATAAATGAACCGAACTACTTGTAAAGCCTTAGAATCTTGCTTGATTTACATTGGAAATGGTGGGGAGTTATGGTGAAAGGAGCTAAAACTGATGGGAATGGTTAAAAGAGAGGTGAGGAAAGGTAATTGGAGTTATGCATTGATAGGGAGAAGTTGGGGAAATCAGGAGAAGGGGAGAGCTCAAGTGTATGAGACAAGAAAACAGAAATAAAGAGCATATTAGGATGCATTTTTCAGGTTGTAAATAAAATCTTTTGGGATTTTGGAAAGACTTTAAGTAAAGATTGATTTTTGTGTGTTGATTTGTTTTGTTTGCTGAAAGTGTCAACTAATCAAGACAGAAGCAAGAATTTTTTACCGAGTAACACGCATTGTCTAATTTGGGGCATATGCTGAATTACTCAGAAAAAAAAAAAGTTTCACTCTGCTCAGGTTATTGCCCAGTGCATTATTGTTGGATTCAATGTAAATTCTAGTACAAGTAAAATGTGATTGGATTGGATTTCTAAAGTGTGTTCAAGTTCATGTCCTTCACTAGTGCTCTTAGAAGCGGAAGCTTTGATATTGAATGGCAAGCACTATTTTTCTCCCCCTGAGTAATGCAACACATAAAAAATATATGTATAAAATCTGTAATGTTGCCTAGGTTGTTTACTTTCTCAAGAAAATGGCATGCCAGCATTCATTTTGAATTTAGAAGTGATTGGTACATAATAGCCTTTGGTACATAATAGCGTAATTGGTGTCAGTTGATAAACAAACAAACAAACAAACGAACAAAAAACAGGGGGTCAGTGACAGAGATGTTCATAGTGGAGTGGGCGGATAATTGGAAAAAGACGAACATAGTTCAGAGTAGTCTGTTTTTCCACTTGGTTTGATATTGCTTTGACAAAGGAGAGATTCTATGCTACACCAGCTTCAGGCACTAAAATTAAATTGTTACAGTTTTGTAGCTTGTGTTACAACTCAAAGACACTTAAATGTGTGCACTCTTGAGAGCAATAGAAGGTAACTGAAAGTCGGTCATTGCTCACTTATATCAAATGGGCTAAACTTTGATATGTTTAGTGATCAATATTTTTTTATTTTATTTTTAAAGATTTGGAGTTATAATGTGCAGAGAGATTAAATAATTAACTCAATTCAGACAACTATTTAGTGTCAGAGTTTACATTTAAACCCAAGCATTCTAGTTTCAAAGTGAATTCTCACAACTGTTAAGCATATTGCCTCTTAGGAATAAACTCACTGGGGGAGAGGGTTCTGATCAAGCAGCCTTCTCTGTTCTATGTGAAGGGGGTTCTTGAAGGCTTGTTTTGAAGTCCATAGATTGATTGAATTAGATTTATCCTGGAAACAAGTCAGTATGGCAAGTATTCCAATAATTTAATTATATGTCCTCTGTTTCGTATTTCTCAAAAAGCAAACAAATAAGAAACAAATTCCACAAAAGCCTAGAGGCTGGTTAAATTATGAAGTTATTTTCTAGAAATCATGCATTGAAAGGTTCCTGGAGAAAATCATCCAGTGATTTTCTCCTTCTGGTATAGCATAGACTCTTTAGCAAGTGTACCACTCTTAGGTAAGATTTGTTTTCATTCAAATTTATTCTCAGCCAAGTCTCACAAAGATTAAGAAAAATATAATGTCAGTTCTGTGCTTCCCTGGATGTTTTTATCACTGCTCCTTTTTTTTCTGTTTTGTTTTGCTTTGCTTTGTTCATGATATCTGAATATTTTTTTCCCAGAATGATCTGCTATTTTTAATAAATCACTACCAATTTTATAAGATATAGAAATATGAAAAGAGCATTATTGAGAAATTAGGTAGGGAAAAATAACTTGCCTAAGTGTTTGGTGTGGATAAGAGTATGCCTTATAGAGCAGGCAATATTTACAATTAAAAAACAATAATAAAGGAAAAAGAATAATAAAGCAATAGGCAGTTACAGTGAAATCTCCCACACCTACTTAACACAACCACCGTGAGCCAGGTAAAGGTCATTTGAAAAATGAAAATAAATACCTTCTGAATTTCTAATGCAAGATCAGCTTTGGAGTAGACACTCTTGTCCTTGTTCCCTCATGTACAAAATACAGACATTGACCTAACCCAATGAATATTTTTCAGCCACAACTACTCACCTACACCATCCATGGAGTCTTGTAAAGATACAAATGCCAGCATTTAGATGATCCCTGACATATCTGATAGCTTTACTATCATGAAAATAAGAAATGCCCTCTTCTGAAGTACTGCATGTATAGGGCAGGGAAAAATGCCTCTTTCCCTACTCTATAGGTTCAGTGCCGGGGTAGATGAATCAGACTGAGGAAAGACGTTAATAGGAGAAAGGGTTTATTTGTGTGCACACAAGGCCCTCACAGAAAAGAAGTAAAAATCCCAAAGATGAGGTTAGATCTGGAATTTATGTACCATTTTAACAAAGAGCTATCAATTCTGCAGAAGTACCCGCACAAACAGAAACAGGGATATTTGGGCTTCTAGGAATAGTAAATTTAGGATGGCAAATATATGTGGAAACTAATGGAAAATATGAGTTATTTAGTAAGGTTTGTAACATAGACTCAAGTTTGTGATTGAATCATCCTTTTCTTTCTATGGGAGAGGGAGACACCTTTACAAATGGACATTTGATATCTTTACAAAGGGAAATTGATGGCCTGCTTTTAGACAGATAGGGGATGGCAGAGAGAGAATTGCCTTCAGATCGAAACAGTCCTTATGCCAAAATGTCATATTTGGGGTGCTGTATTCTGATCCTCTTTATGTAATTCTTGTCTCTTCTGCTTGTTTTATCCTGATTACTAATCACCCCTGTTTAGTGTAGCACTTGTATCCTCTATCTCTGATGAGAAAACTATCTGGATGATATGCTTTGGGTACCTAAGCTTAAATCTCTCTATAAGTAAAGGGTCATAGGATACAATAAAGCATTTGGAATAATTGCAGACTAATTGTAAAAATTGTTGAGCATTTCAAATTGAGATATTCATTAAAACATGATAAAGTGATAGATATAAAGTTTTGGTTAACATTTATAATTTGAAGATTCTGTTGGAACATATAAAAGATGAATTCAAATTTAAAAGCTTCTGTCTGTTAATCAATAGAAACTTTTTAAAAATCTTTTTTGAAAAGATACAGTTGTCTTCAGTATCTATGGGATTCCAGGACACCCTGAAGATACCAAAATATTTGGGTGCTCAAGTCCCTCACATAAAATGGCATAGTATCTGCATGTAACCTAAGCACATCCTCCCATATACTTTAAGTCATCTCTAAATTATTTATAATCCTTAATACAATGTAAGCGCTATATAAATAGTTGTTATACTGTAGTGTTTAGGTAATAATAACAAGAAAAAAAAAGTGTGTACATGTTCGGTACAGACTCAGCTATCACAAGCCTAACTATTTAGTATATGTCAGTAACAATATAACTTTTTCTTCTTAATATTTTTGATCCACGATTGTGTAAATTCCCAGACACAAAACCCACAGACACAGAGAGCGGACTATAATTGTTTCTAATGGTAACTCAACATTCGTTCAAAGTTTAGTGCCCATATTGGAAAAGCATAGTAAAGTTGAACATCTCCTTTTCCTCAAGTTGGACATTAAGTGGTTGGACAATATAATTTCTAAAATTCCTTTAGATTTTAATATTCCAGTTATCTCTTTGAGGAAGGAATTAAAAAGAGCAAGAATTAGGGGTTGATTCTGACTAGCAATACAATCAGTAAAATACCTGGAGGTGATCAATATATTTAATACCTTGATTATGGTGCTAGTATTACAGGCATATACATATTTCTAAGCTCATCAAGATATATACATTAAAATATGTGTAATTTTTGTATGCCAATAATAACTCAATAGAGTTGTTTTTAATCGGTGAAAGACCTTTCTTAAGATACAAAATATTACCTTTCATTTCTAATGTATTTGCTTGCCTGTCTGTATCCCACATAAAAAGATGATTCCTTTTTTTCTTCACACAAAATTTAAGAGTAGAAGTTTTCTGATCATACTTAAAGGTTGTAAGTATTTAATAAGAAATTATCTATAGTATATTTAGGAACACATTTAGAATAGATTTTACCTTGTTTCTTCACTTCAGCATTATTATTGGTTTAATTTTCTTTGCATAATAAAACAACTTATATTTTTAAAATATCAAGGATGTAGCCTCAAATCATTTTATACATATTGTCTTTGCTTGAATCCAGATACATTTCAGACATAGGTATCCATTTCATGTAAGACTCATCTCCTAGGGTAGATAAGGTGGTCATTAATACTAAATAGCAAGTTACAAGTGTGTTAGTTTTAAAATGATTCTCAATCAGTAGTTCATAAAGCACCCACATCAACATCACCTGGGAGCTTACTAAAAATGTATATTGTCAGTTCTACTCTAGGGATAGGGCCTAGCAATCTGTATTTTAGTTATGCTCTTCAAGTAATTATGATGCACAATAATTTTGAGACCCACTGCCCTAGTTTGTGAGTGACAGAATAGGTCAAGTCCATTTCTTGGTATTTGTTATCATTAGAATTTATCTGAAGTAAACGAAGTTTGAATGGCTATAGCAGGAACATTGTTTTTTGTTTGTTTTTGTTTGTTTCTTTTTTGTTTCTAGGGCATCTATCTTTTTTATCCTTAATTACAGTGCAAGAATAAACTTCATCTCCTGGGTTAACTTTTGGATACCTGTTTGATTTTAATTGAAATAATTTTATGTGTTAGAAAATAATACATAAAAGTACAAATAAATTAAAATAAAGAATGCAAGCGTTCAAAATAATTCTGGGATAGTCACACCCTAAAAGTAATCTTACTAATTAATTTTCAAATAAATACAAGTTAGGATTTTTATAAGTACTAGAAAAACACTAAAATAGAGTAAGGGGATAGAGTGTGTTTTGTTTGGGAGATGGTATTGTGTATGTATTTTTGTTGCATCGTTGAGGAGACCCTTGATAGAAAAGATAACATGAGAGGAAAAGACTGAGGGAAATGAGTCAGTGACCCTCGGATAATTGAAAGAGCATTTCTAGGCCTGAAGGAATAAGTGCAGACACTCTGGGACAGGAGCTTGTCTGCTGGGATGGAGGAATAGCAAAAAGTCAAGTAAGGCTGAAAAAATGAAACCGTGGTGGGAAATGAGGTCAAAGAAAGAAGGATATAACTCATCATAGGCCATGGTGAGGACGTTAGATTTTATTGCATGTCATATTAACCTCTGTAGGACTCTGTAAAATGAAGGGTTTGTGTAGGTGATATTTTTAAGTTTCCTCTAATCCTGAAATAAAGAACTGAATTTAAGTTGAGTATGTCAGCAACCTAGGGATGAATAAAAAGGCAGGGAATCATGTTATTAACTTTATGGAGTTATGAGGACAGAAGAAAAATTTCAAACTATTTTGTAATAAAACTGGGCAAGGCTTTGCTAAGATATAATAGGGGTGGGCAAAAGAGGAGATGGAAAAAATTATTGAGACCAAACCTTAAAATGTATTCCTTGTTCAAGGAATATATGAAGCATTGAATGAATAATCTTGAAATAGGTGCAATATACCTACACTAAACTACAACGTTCTACCACTCTATATAATACCCTGCCCCTCAGTTAATTTACCTATTTTAAGTACAAAATAACCTTATATAAGATTGTCTCAGGCCAGCCGAGTGGCACGATGGTTAAGAACTGGCTTGGGATGCCAGAGGACCCCGGTTCGGATCCCACATATGAAGACCAGTGACACTGCCCTCCACAGCTAAGATGCTGAACAACAGCTCAACCTGGAGCTGGGCTGCTGTGAGTCGCCGGCAACGGCGTAGTGAGCGGCCGTCCAGAAGCCGGCGACTGATCTGCCT